>NC_139639.1:3198751-3218761 GCF_964638095.1 Poromitra crassiceps
CCGGTGTCGCGGGAAATGACTGGACCCGTTCTATACTTGTGGCGGTTATCGCGCATACCGCTCTTCTGACTGGCTCGAAACTGGTGAAATGTCCGCGATGACGGGGTCGCGCTTATACCGGCACGACAACTTTCACACATGCAGGCATTAGACCATGTTCCGGTCATTTAGCGGTACAAAGCGCATGTGGGAAAACGGCTTAAGTGTATGATCCGGAGGTTTGGAGGCGTAGAGCAGGGTCATGTCTATGTGTATGATCCAGAGGTTTGGAGGCATAGAGCAGGGTCATGTCTATGTGTATGATCCAGAGGTTTGGAGGTATAGAGCAGGGTCATGTCTATGTGTATGATCCGGAGGTTTGGAGGCATAGAGCTGGGTCATGTCTATGTGTATGATCCGGAGGTTTGGAGGCATAGAGCTGGGTCATGTCTATGTGTATGATCCGGAGGTTTGGAGGCATAGAGCAGGGTCCTGTCTATGTGTATGATCTGGAGGTTTGGAGGCATAGAGCAGGGTCCTGTCTATGTGTATGATCTGGAGGTTTGGAGGCATAGAGCAGGGTCATGTCTATGTGTATGATCTGGAGGTTTGGAGGTATAGAGCAGGGTCCTGTCTATGTGTATGATCCGGAGGTTTGGAGGCATAGAGCAGGGTCCTGTCTATGTGTATGATCCGGAGGTTTGGAGGCGTAGAGCAGCATCCTGTCTATGTGTATGATCTGGAGGTTTGGAGGCATAGAGCAGGGTCATGTCTATGTGTATGATCCAGAGGTTTGGAGGCGTAGAACAGGGTCCTGTCTATGTGTATGATCCAGAGGTTTGGAGGCGTAGAACAGGGTCCTGTCTATGTATATGATCCGGAGGTTTGGAGGCATAGAGCAGGGTCATGTCTATGTGTATGATCCAGAGGTTTGGAGGCATAGAGCAGGGTCCTATCTATGTGTATGATCCAGAGGTTTGGAGGCGTAGAACAGGGTCCTGTCTATGTGTATGATCCGGAGGTTTGGAGGCGTAGAGCCGGGTCCTGTCTATGTGTATGATCCGGAGGTTTTGAGGTATAGAGCAGGGTCCTGTCTATGTGTATGATCCGGAGGTTTGGAGGCATAGAGCAGGGTCCTGTCTATGTGTATGATCCGGAGGTTTGGAGGTATAGAGCAGGGTCCTGTCTATGTGTATGATCCGGAGGTTTGGAGGTATAGAGCAGGGTCCTGTCTATGTGTATGATCCGGAGGTTTGGAGGTATAGAGCCGGGTCCTGTCTATGTGTATGATCCGGAGGTTTGGAGGCATAGAGCTGCAGGGTCCTGTCTATGTGTATGATCTGGAGGTTTGGAGGCGTAGAGCAGGGTCCTGTCTATGTGTATGATCCGGAGGTTTTGAGGCGTGGAGCAGGGTCCTGTCTATGTGTATGATCCGGAGGTTTGGAGGTATAGAGCAGGGTCCTGTCTATGTGTATGATCCGGAGGTTTGGAGGTATAGAGCAGGGTCCTGTCTATGTGTATGATCCGGAGGTTTGGAGGCATAGAGCTGCAGGGTCCTGTCTATGTGTATGATCTGGAGGTTTGGAGGCGTAGAGCAGGGTCCTGTCTATGTGTATGATCCGGAGGTTTGGAGGTATAGAGCAGGGTCCTGTCTATGTGTATGATCCGGAGGTTTGGAGGTATAGAGCAGGGTCCTGTCTATGTGTATGATCCGGAGGTTTGGAGGCATAGAGCTGCAGGGTCCTGTCTATGTGTATGATCCGGAGGTTTGGAGGCGTAGAGCTGCAGGGTCCTGTCTATGTGTATGATCCGGAGGTTTGGAGGTATAGAGCAGGGTCCTGTCTATGTGTATGATCCGGAGGTTTGGAGGCGTAGAGCTGCAGGGTCCTGTATGTGTATGATCTGGAGGTTTGGAGGCGTAGAGCTGCAGGGTCCTGTCTATGTGTATGATCCGGAGGTTTGGAGGCGTAGAGCTGCAGGGTCCTGTCTATGTGTATGATCCGGAGGTTTGGAGGCATAGAGCAGGCTCCTGTCTATGTGTATGATCCGGAGGTTTGGAGGCGTAGAGCAGGGTCCTGTCTATGTGTATGATCCGGAGGTTTGGAGGCATAGAGCAGCACCCTGTCTACGTGTATGATCCGGAGGTTTGGAGGCGTAGAGAGCATTGTGTTGCACCGGAGAAGCTGTGTTATATAATGACGGGCTGTGTGCGTGGAGGTCCTCACAAACATGGCCTCCCTCAAAGCGCCTGTATAAAGCACTGTGCCCCCTCAGTCACTGCCATGAATCACACTGCCTCTTCTCTTCAAACGAGTCACCACTGAGACGGGAAATACAGCCGTACATATACCCCCGTCTCTTAATTAAACTTCCCACTTTCTCCCTCCAGGCCAGTGATACACAATCCCCTCCCTCCCTCCCTCTCGCCCTCCCTCCCTCTCTCTCTCCCTCCCTCCCTCCCTCCTCCCTCCCTCCCTCTCTCCCCCCTCCCTCCCTCCTCCCTCCCTCCCCCACTCTCTTGATCACACTCTTTTCCTCGCCCTCTCTTTCTTGCTCACGTACATGCAATACCCAGCTGTCCCTCTCAGACCCTGCTGCCACCCTCTCGGTCTCTCTCTCTCTCTCTCTCTCTCTCTCTCTGCGTCTCTCTGTCTCTCTCTCGCTGTCTCTCTCTCTCTCTCTCTCGCTCTGCGTCTCTCTGTGTCTCTCTCTCTCTCTCTGCTTCTCTCTGTCTCTCTCTCTCTCTCTCTGCTTCTCTCTGTGTCTCTCTCTCTCTGCTTCTCTTTGTCTCTCGCTCTCTCTGTCTCTCTCTGCTTCTCTCTGTCTCTCTCTCTCTCTCTCTGTCTCTCTCTCTCTCTCTCTGTCTCTCTCTGCTTCTCTCTCTCTCTCTGTGTCTCTCTCTCTCTCTCTGCTTCTCTCTGTCTCTCCCTCTCTTTCTGCACAGCTCCCTGCTGTCTTGTAAGTGCTGTGTTAGATTCTCTCTTAGGTTCTTCTCTCCCCCAGAGACATGTTTTCTATTTGTCACAATGAAGCTCACAAGTAATTACTGTGCACCATGTGTGTGTGTGTGACGTGTGTGCATGTGTGTGTGTGTGTGTGTGTATGTGCGTGCATGCGTGCGTGTGTGTGTGTACGTGCGCGTGTGTGTGTGTGTGCGTGCGTGCGTGTGTCTCCGTGTATTACAGTATTAATCTTTAGAAATCTTTTTTGTTTTTTGTATCTTCATGCCATTATTCCTTGACTGCTTCAAGTCGGTCCCCTGGTGGACCTTCTATGCACAATATTTCAACTACCACCTCCTTCTTCTACCTCTGTCCTTTCTTGTCATCCCCTCATCTCTCCACTTGAGCTGCTTAAGTGTTTTTTTTTTGGGGGGGGGGGGGGGGGGGGGGGGCTTTTTTAATCTCTTGCTCTTTATCAACCTTACTCTCATCTCCCCCACCTCTCCCCTTTTCACACCCCCCATCCTAACTTCCCAAGTGCACTTTATCCTTGTATTGTTTCACATAGGTCTCTCTCTCTCTGTCTGTCTCTCTCTCTCTCTCTCTCTCTCTCTCTCTCCAGTGAGATTAACCGCTTGGACCTGGGTCTGACCGTAGAGGTGTGGAACAAAGGGTTAATCTGGGACACGATGGTGGGCACCGTGTGGATACCCCTCCGCAGCATCCGACAGTCAAATGAGGTCTGCCACTGACCACTCATTGAGAAATAGAGAGGCAAAGTGACCGCCTACTTCCTGCTTCAGCATTGTACCAGAGATTTTTATCCGCCATTTATTTTCCCATAGACATTTCGTAAAATGCTTATAAAAATAGTTTTACTTGGTCAAATCAAACGGTTCAGCTATATTTAGATCGCATAACATTTCACTCGGACCAAAAAAAAAAAAACCTACATTGAAAAAATATTGTCTTTAAATCCACAATTGTTTTATGTTTTGGTCTGAGTGAAATGTTGAAATATATCTGAACCATTTGGTTTGAACAAGTAAAACTATTTTTATAAGCATTTTCTGAAATGTCTATGGGAAAATAAATGGCGGAGGAAAATCTCTGGTACAGTGCTGAAGCAGGAAGTAGGCGGCCGGTCACTTTGCCTCTCTATAGCCAAAACACAATTGTTCCCAGTTATACACAGACAGCACTGAGTGGGCTCATCTATCTGTACAACAGCAAAGGGTTCCCATGTGATTATGGCCTGTGTGTTCTCAGGAGGGCCCGGGGGAGTGGCTGACGCTGGACTCCCAGGTCATCATGACTGATAACGAGATCTGTGGCACCAAAGAGCCCACGCTCCACCTGGTGCTGCTCGACACGCGCTTCGAACTGCCCCTCGGTGAGAGAGCACAAATCCACGGCTCGGAAATGACAAAGGCTTATTCACATCGTAGTCAGGAAATGTCAATAGGCTGAGGAGCAGAGGAGGAGGTGAAGCAATAGACAGACAAGATGAGGAGATGCTACAAATGAATTATGTGTGAATTTGTTTTCTCGCAGCACGCAATGACGTATGAACAAACAGTCATGTGCGTGTGTGTGGGGTAGTTTGTGTCCTATCTTTCTCAGCAGTCAAGCTGTGCTCCTTAGCATTGATTAGCTATCACTATCATACTGTCTGACCTTCCCCCAGTCAATATCGAACACCTGACTCCTCCCCCAGTCTATATCCAATACCTGACTCCTCCCCCTAGTCAATAATGAACACCTGACTCCTCAGTTTATAGGCCAGCTCTATTTATAGGGGATTGGCTCCAGTGATATATGATATATATATATATATATATATATATATATATATATATATATATATATATATATATACACACACACATACATACACACACATACATACATACATACACACATACAGTGTATTTATTGTATTGTACCTTTTTGAGTTTACATAAGCAGCGTGCGGATTCTTTGCCTTTTCTCATGAAGTAAAAAATACTTTTTATGGATTGGTTTACCCCACCTTGATGTCATGTGAAGTGATGGACTTTAGGCAGAACGTGAAGGCAAATGACAAAGTGTCTTGAGAGTGTCTTAAGTGGTGCAGGTGGGCCTGTTTGTCAGCTGAGTTTGTGTGGCTTGTTTGCAGATATCCCAGAGGATGAGGCACGGTACTGGGCCAAAAAACTGGAGCAACTCAACGCCATGAGGGACCAAGATGTAAGCTGCTGTCACGCACTTTCATTTAATGGCTTTAGCATTTCCTCCACTTTTCTGTTGAGACATGACAGCATGATTTATTGGGAGAATAAATGTTACACATCACAAGAAGAAATCCAACTGCTGCACACATAACCAAATCACCTGCTGTTTATAGACGGTTTCAACTCGACAACATAAACATTCTAAATGTCCCCCAGCTCACTTCCTGTTGCAGTATTTGCTAGTACAATAACTGTCAGGAAATAATCTAGGTTCCAAAACGCTTCCCTAGCAACACAATTCCGTGAAAACCGTCTATAAGCATAGAACTCAAGAACTCCCTCTGCCATTGGCATTTATTTACCATCTTTTTCAACAAATGATTTGTATTGATTTGTGCTCTTCCTTTTTTCCGCGCCAGTACCAGGAGGAACAGGAACGCCCCCTTCCTGTACCGGCGACACAGTGCTGTGAGTAACCAATCAGTGTTTGTAGAAAAACACTCGTTAGTTAGCTGCTCCCGAACAAGAGCAATAAGTGTTCAGCTGCTGAGATGTAATTGGATTGCTTTGCCTCAGCGTGTGCATTGTGTGTGTAACCGCACATGGTTTGCTGCGTATCAGAGAGAGAGAGAGAGAGGGGGGGGGGGGGCGGGCTGATAGCTGTACACTGGATCAATAACAGTATCAGATGTCCGGAGGCGAGCTCCTGCAGGATGCTGCTATTGGCCCAGTCTGCCGCGCCTGCTGAGCCAGCAGCTCTCTGGGGGGGCAGGTGGAGAGACTGTGAGACTCAGCAGCATTACTGTACGCTCTGTGGTTTTGTCTCCGTTCACACACAAGCTCCTCCATCTGGGAACTTTGAAACATTCATGGCATGAGTGCATGTTCGACATGGGTTGAAACCAACCAGTGCTGCAATTAATCAATACTCCACCTCCTGTTTCATTGCAGGTAACTGGAGTCTGTGGGGAGAGCAACAAAGTAAGTGTGATTTGTCAAACATACATACATATATTCATACAAATGTGTGGCATATTAATTAATTAACTCATTAGTTAATTAATTAACTAATGGTTTTACGAACACACTGTTTCTGCTTGGTACTGTCCCATGGATAGAAGTGATCAGAGCAATTTAGAGAGAGAGTGGCGTCAGCGGAGGACCAAAATGCGTGACTCATTAGTCAATGACAAACAGCCAGGAAGGGGTCTCGCGCTACTTTTGAATGCTAAAATAAAGCTGATAATGTACAATTTGATTCTTAAAAAAACAAACTTTCAAAGTACAACACAGACTGTCCATTTTGCTGCAACTCGACAGTGCTGCTTAATCCAGGACCTTACTTCCTGGAACTCTTGAGAGTAAAAAACCGGTCCATTGGAGTGAATGGAGATGTCGTGACTCTTCTATATACACGACTCTGGGTATGCGGAGGTGAGGTGGGGATGGCGTGCAGGCTAGTTGGCTGGGAGAGTGGATGTTGAGAGAGTCGAGTATGGATGGTTGATGGGGTTGAGGAAAGGACAGGGCAGTCAAAGAAATCTACACAGATTGCAATGTATGGTAAATTGGAAGAACAAAAAAAAAAGAAACATTTCAGAAATGGAAGGTGTGTTTGCAGAAACTTTAGTCAATAAACATAAAGCTGGAAAAAAAACGTGTAGTATATACAAATACATATATGCATATACACAAAATGGACCCCCCCCCCTCCTCTCTCTCTCCCTCTGTGTGATTAGCTGATGCTCTTATATAAGCATCTATCAGACTCGCCCACACCACTGCAGAGATGTAATCCTTCTCATCTGTTAATTTAGAGTTAAAAACAGAGCAGGAGAGAGAGAGAGAGAGAGAGAGAGAGAGAGAGAGAGCGAGGTGGGGGGTCATGTGGGGTCATGGTTGAAAGTTCGCTGCCTTTAATTCGGTGTTTCCAGCGCAGACAGATGAAGGCGTAAGGCAGCGGTGCCGCAGCAGCCTTTGTCAGGGCGCGAGAGACGGTGACGGCTGATGATGATGAAAGATTCATACACGCTGCTTTGGCTTCGTGTCTGATTCTGCTGCCCTGTTCAACTTCTCTCATCACTTCCCACAGGGACGTTAAGCTCTGATCTATGGCCGCCCATAGAAGATATAAAGCATCTCCTTAGCATGTAGGAATAGATGATATATAACAGTGATGGTGGGATGTCCATGAGGAGAGAGGGAAGCAGTTTGATGATGTATGGCTCCATGGTTGCACTCTGCATGACCTGACCGTTGTGTCTGATAACAGTTCAACAGCAGCTCGTTGGCAGCTCGTCTATATCTGTGATTAGCGTTAGTACTAAACGAGTGGCCTAGTAGTGCAGATCAATGCCTCTGATCACTGTCCATCAGGATGATCGTTTCATGAAGCTCTTCTCGCTTCTGGTTGATGTTTTGGTGATTTTATAGAGATATGCAACTTTCTTAAAGGGACAGCTCACCCTAAAATCCAAAATACATATTTTTCCTCTCACCTGTAGTGCTATTTATCCATCTATATCGTTTTGGGATAGTTGCCTGAGTTTTGGAGATATCGGCCGCAGAGATGTCTGCCTTCTCTTGAATACAATGGAACTGGATGGCACTTGGCTTGTAATAATAATAATAATAATAATAGCTTGGATTTATATAGCACCTTTCAAGGAACCCAAGGCCGCTTCACAGAGCACAAAAGATGACGGACACACATAGATGACAACAAAGAACAGAAAGAGACTAGCTGCCGAAGTGTAGTTGTAGTGCTCGAAGCACCAAAAAAATACATTTGAAAAACTCAACAGCAATGTCTCTTTCCAGAAATCATGACCCGGTTACTCAAGATAATGCACAGACTTAATTGTGAGCAGTTTCATGTAGGAACTATTTTCTTTTGCAGTTTCGTGTAGGAACTAGCTAGCAGCTAGCGGGTGTAGTTCGGTCAAAAGAAAATAGTTCCTCCATGAAACTGCTCATAACGAGGTCTGTGTATTATCTTGAGTAACTGGGTCATGATTTCTGGAAAGAGACATTTCTGTTGAGTTTATCAAATGTATTTCTTTGGCACTTTGAGTATCACAAGCCGAGTGCCATCCAGTTCCATTGTATTGGAGAGAAGGCAGAAACTCTGCGGCCGATATCTCCAAAACTCAGGCAATTAACACAAAACAATATAGAAGGATAAATAGCACTGCAGGTGAGAGAGGGAATATATGTATTTTGGATTTTAGGGTGAGCTGTCCCTTTAAGAAAAACTGTTCAAGTTCAATTGTCTTTATTGTCATTGAGTGCGTTTACATGCACTACACACTAATAAAGCAATCATGATGGGATTTCTGGAGTTACTTGATTATTCAAGTGGTCATGTAAACAGCATAAACCCCATTATGCTTTTATCAGATTAAAGGCCATTATTGGATTATGACAAATTCAATATCATCAGTTTTATTCACTGCATGGCCCAAGCCTCATTGTCCACTCACAGACTTTGAGGTGAGTTCCCGCTACTTACTAAAGTGCATGTACGTGCACGTGTCAATCAGATTATTGCCAGTTACCGGATTATTCCCAGTTATCGGATTATTGTGTCAAATGACGAAACAGCGAAGCATCTCCCTGAGTCACGTAGTGCAAAATACCATAAGAGGTAGAATAGAGTGTTAAGAATAAATAAGAAAATAATAATAATAAGAAGAAGAAGAAGATAAGTAGTCAACACAGTCAAATAGAATGCCATTACACACAGTTATGTGTTATGTGATGAGTCTCTGATAATGCTGTGAGATCGGCGCAGGTAGCAGAGCCCTGATGATTTTCCCAGCGGCCTTAATTACTCTCTGCAGTGCTCGCTGTTCTGCCTTCATGCAAACTCCTGTGCTTCACTCAAGATGAGATGGACAGAACTGACAAAATGACTGACTGATTCATAATTTATCTTGCCTTCTGTGTGTGTGTGTGTGTGTGTGTGTGTGTGTGTGTGTGTGTGTGCGTGCGCGTGTGCGTGTGTGTGTGCGTGCACGTGTGTGTGTTTAGATGAGGACCCGGACAGTGCTGTGGACGACAGGGACAGTGACTATCGCAGTGAAACCAGTAACAGCATCCCTCCGCCCTTCTACACCACGTCCCAGCCCAACGCCTCTGTCCACCAGTATCCTCAGCACCGCAGCTCCAGGAGCTCCTCGTACCCCCGCACGGCCAACAACAGCCACGACCCCGACTACCACCACCAGAGGGCGGGCAGGTGTGTGTTTAGCCTCAGCGTAGCTTGTCTGATTCATGTTGAACGTAAGACATAACATGATGTGGAGCATTAAGGACATTTGATGACATTGGTCTTCAATTTGAAAAGGAGCTAGTATGAGCATCAAAGAGGAGACTACTGGACATGGATCATCTTAAAAAGTCTTCATTTCGTGCACAAATCACTGGCGTTTCGAAACACAGTGTCCTCTTCAGAGTAATACAGCATTGGATTGACAGTCTATTTAAACCCTTAAAAAAGACTGTCATTCCAATGCTGTATATGACTCTGAGAAGACACTGTGTTGTCAAAATGTCAGGGGCGGATCACATTGCAGTCATCTGCCTTTTTCTCCTCACAAAAAAGTGCTCCGGGCTGCATTTTCCCGCATCAAAAAAAAAGGCCATGTCTCAACGCAGCCTACTTCATTTAAATGATAATTTTACAGACGTTACAAGTAGCACTGTTGTCATCTTTCTTCGTGAAATGACCGTTTCTTCCTCCCCGCCATGGCTCCTGGGTTAAGTGTTTAATGTTACGGATATTCATTCAAGAACACTCAAGTCATAGAATTAACCATTTATTGTATTATGAATACAATGCATACAATTATGTTTGGCATTGAAGACTCCACTCTTATAATTAATTTAATATTTAATTTAATATTTAATTAATTTAATTCTCCCTGAACTCGGCTCAGCAGCATGCTACGCCGAGCAGGGAGAGCAAGCAGAATCCCCCATGGGAATAAAATATTCCAGATACATTTAAACCATAGAAGTAAAAGAGGGAGCCTAAAAGCAAGACATGGAAACATGTTCATTTTTTGAGCCATGCAGACTCCAGAGCTACAATACATGATAGCATTGATCTAAAAGGTGGAGGCTGGGGTGGAGGGGGCAAAGTGTTTGCCAGCAGCCGCAACGATCAGCAAGGTGGGGAACAGATCAGTGAGTGAGAGGCTGCCATATTTAAACGGACCGCCTTGTTGTGAGAATGACTGATTGGAGAATTGGTTAAACGGTGAACCAAACAGAGGCTGTCAGCTGGTACAGCTGGGGCGTAGCCTATGACATCATGTCTTGAATGAACTAACGCAGGCTTCATTTCATAGTATTCTGTATACATCATCACATGGCCATCTTGGTAGGACAATAACAGGTGATTGTAATCAATTAACAGGTGATTACAATCAAATCACAGAATCGCCAATGAGCTGTGTGTATTGGAAAGCGCCATATTGGCAGGAAATCAATGTGACATCATGGGAATAGTATGAATAGAGAGGCAAAGTGGAACGTCACTTCCTGCTTCAGCACTGTACCAGAGATTTTCATCCGCCATTTATTTTCCCACAGACATTTCGTAAAATGCTTATAAAATAGTTGTACTTCGTCGAACCAAACGGTTCAGCTAACGCTATAATCGGGAGAGACCATAGAACATTTCACTCGGACGTTTTGGGCCCAGTGAAATGTTATGCGATCTCTCCTGTTTCTAAATATATAAGTACAATTTGGTTTGAACAAGTAAAACTATTTTTATACGCATTTTACGAAATGTGTATGGGAAAATAAATGGCGGAAAAAAATCTCTGGTACAGTGCTGAAGCAGGAAGTAGGCGGTCACTTTGCCTCTCTATTGTGGTTCGGTTTGGCTCAGTAGTTACTGACTGAAAATACTCAATGAAATCCTGCCATTCTGTGTTTGTGTTTGTGTGTGTGTTTGTGTGTTTGTGTGTGTGTGTGTGTGTGTGTGTGTGTGTGTGTGTGTGTTTGTGTGTGTGTGTGTGAAAGCGAGAGTCTTTTCTCCTTCAGAGTTGTTTACCGTTTCTGTTGACATGTTTCTCACAGCCTGAAAACAAAACGATGCCTCTTGCTTTATGAATAATTCAGCGGTCAATCTAAGGGTCAATACTGCACACAAGATGAGCTGCTCTTGTGAGTGTATTGGACAGGGCAGCCTCCCCAAGCCACTCTCTCCACCATTCTTCTTCTTCCCCATCTCCTCCTCCCCTCCCTCGCTCTATTCACTCCCACCCAGTGTTGGCCAAGTTACTTTCAAAATGTAATATACTACAATATTACTAGTTAGTTACTTTCATTTGAAAGTAATACATTACTTTACAATATTACTGTCTGTGTAGAGTAATTCGTTACTTATTACACTACTTTTGCATTACTTTCACTGTAATAACAGCAGTAGCAGAATGACATCGCCGCCCCGGAACCATCCCGAAAAATAATTTCAACCGCCTTGAAGCCAGTGTAAACTATCCAAAATTCTATTTTCCTTTGTTATTGCCATCTATAGTGGTTATTTGCATAAAAAGACACAATTTGATTAGGAAATGATTTAAATATGTGCTATGATTAAAAAAAAAATACTCAATTTGTAACTTGAGTTACTTGATAAAGTAACTGGCATAATATTACTGAAATCCTATAAGTAATAAGTTATATTACTCAGTTACTGCTAAAAGTAATATATTACATGTAATATGTTACTTTTGTAATGAGTTACCCCCAACACTGCAATCCCACCCTGGCTTCTCTCCTTCTTTTTGTGTGTCTCTCTGTCTCCCCTCCTGTCTTCACTATCTGCTGCTCCCCTCTCACCCCTCCTCCTCCACCTCCCTTCCTTCTCTCCCTCTATGCTGTTTTTAATAGCCCCATTCATCACAGTGTATAAATACTTTCCCCCATGTTTGTTGCCTTTGTTGATGCTCGTTCTTTTTTCATTTGTCAGCTTTCTGGACGCCTCTCACCTTTCTGTTCTGCTCTATTTCTCTCTGCCCGCCTGTCTGCTACTCTTGTATCCCCATATCGCCTCTCATCGATTAGCCATCAGCATAATGCGCGGCCACCCCGAGACATGTAGAGAAGGTTTTTGGGATGGCTGTCCGGTAGAATACAAAATGTGCAGACCATCCTCTCACAAAGTGCTCTCTAAGCAGCATGTGTGACATTAGGACGCTTATACATATATGCATGTGTCTATCTAGATTCTAGTACATTAGTGCCTACACAACAGTATAAGCATTAGAGTGAATAATGTGATGTCTGTCTCCATTCCTAAACCCTGTCTCTCTCTGTTTAATACTCCCATTTTGGGCATAGAGACACTGCGGGGTGCGTCATCATTCAGAAACGCCCAAAACGGGGGGGGGTGGAAACAAACCCCCCCCTCCCAATCCTGGCGTTCTCCTATGTTGCGTGCATAGTCGCGTGTTGCACACAAAGATCATATATACGGAAGATGAACACTCCAACTTACTTCCTTGACAGCTAGATCCACATTTTTCTTCTCGCCAATTCTCAATGGCTTCCTTGTTTTGCTCGGGAGTACAAAAAAACTTTAATTGCCGATTTTTTACATTTGCTGTCTGCGCAGCCCACCACACAACAGCTTTTAGCTATGTTTAATTCAAGGAAAATGATGCTGGTGTATGGAAGTGAATGGAGAGCTTTCCCCCGTGATGGGCGTGGCCTATTTCATGCAGTGTCTCTAGGTCTCGCATCTTACTCTCTCCTCTCCTCTCCTCTCCTCTCCTCTCCTCTCCTCTCCTCCTCCTCCTCCTCCTCCTCCTCCTCCTCCTCTTCCTCCTCTCCCCCCAGTCCCACGGGCAGCTATGCGTCGTCTGCAGAGTTGAGTCGGTGCAGCAGTCAGCTGAGCGAGGAGGACTACGGCGTAGGTGAGTACGGAGAGAGGGACCCTTACGACGAGAATGACTCGTACCACTCCTGCCACTCCTCGGTCAGCTACAGCAAAGGCTCCCCGGACTGGGACCCGGACGAGGGGACGCAGGGGGCGTACAGTGACGAGGGGGGCTACAGCAAGGACGGAGGAGAGGAGGGGGCTCTGTACGAGGAGGATGACGGAGGGCTGTATGAGGGGGAGGAGGAGGCCCTCTATGAGGACGAGGAGGTGATTTATGATGACGAGGATATGTACAATTTGGAGGGAACCCTCAGTGAGGACATGGAGCCTCCGTACACTCCCACCCCGACGTCGACGGCTCCCCCGACTCTTGATGCGCCCAGCTCCAGACCTCCTCTAGAGAAACAGCCCTCTCTACACCAACAGCAGCCCCCTACCCAACCCCCTAACCAAGCCCCCAACCAGGCTCATCCTCCTGGCATGGCCCCGGCAGCACAGCCCCCTGCTGGTCAACCAACCGCACAAACACCGAAACCGCCCCAGCCCCAGCCAGCGCCGTCCGCCACCTCCTTCTTCTCGATGGCTAAACCTCTATCAGCTGCGGTGACGGGCTTTGCCTCCTCTTTCCTGTCTTCTGTTCCCACTGCCCAACCTGCCCAGCCTCACCCCCCGGCCCCATCTCAACAAGCTCAGTCTGCCCCCTCCACAGCTGTGCCTCCATCCCACCCAGCCGCCATGGCTCCGCCAGGCTCCCAGCCCACCTCCACCATGGGCCCACCACCCTCTCAAGCCACCCCTGCCTCAGTACCACCTCAGGCCCAGACCAACGGACCTGCCACCATGCAGTCGTCAGCTGCCCAGGACGACCAGGCTCTCCAGCTGGAGGAAGATTTTCGGCTAGAAGAGGAGCAGATGTTGGCGAGGGAGGCTAGGACACCTCCTGCCCATCCAGAGGAGGACTTTCCCCTGGAAGAGGAGGAGCGCATGGATGAGAGCCGACCGCTGACGCCTGTAGAGGAAACAGAGATGCCACCTGAGAGGTAGGAATAAATGAATGGAAGGTTGAAAGGGAAGGAAATTAATGAACTAAATCAACAGTAAAATAAATAATAATAATAATAATAATAATAATAATAATAATAATAATAATAATAATAATAATAATAATAATAATAATAATAATAATAATAATAATAATAATAATGAAAAAGACACAAAGAATATGTTTCCATGTTGCTCTATCCCATGCATCATGACTTGCCCCTAATGCACTTAAGGCATTTTGAGATGCCATAAGTGGCATCAAATATATGTATTTATTTTATTTTCATTCTCTCCTTGTAGACCTGCAGTAATAGAGGAGCCCAAAGAGCCAGTGGATCCAGCAGTCAGAGCCAAGGAGAACTGGCTACGGCTCTACAACAAGGTCCTAGCACAGCTGCGGGAGGTAAGAGCATGAGGTGATCCGACTCTGGTCTGAACCTCACCCTCAGTCCAAAGTCCAGTCCAGTCTTCCACAGCAGCCCAGTCCGAGCCCCAGACCGGTAGGCCACATTCAGTGCAAGCCTTAGTACCACAACAGTCATCTAAATACCTGAGCTCCAGAGACTCTAAAAGTGTTTTGCCAAGTCTTTGAAATATGAATGTGGAAAGTGCATTATTTATTATGCAAGAACCGGATATTACAAGTTCTTGAGTTCTATTTTAATAGAGCATTTCGCTATACACCGCAGTGCAGACATGTGTTTCATATTCTATAATTGATACTTTTAGGTTTTCTGAAAAATACTGAGTAATTTACAGATGGCAAACTTTTGATTTTAGTCTGGGGTGAAGCGCTACATGACTGCTGTTACCACATAACTGCTTGATTTAGTTGAACACGTTTAGTTTCGCTTGCATATTTTATTCACATATTATTTTGCTATTCATTTCATTTGAATCCAGTTGTGCACAGGATTACTCACTTGCTTAAATGTTTATGTTGATGTATGTCATGTTACGTTTTCTACACTTGGCTTCCCTTCCTTTGTCTTTTTTTGTTTGTTTGTGCCGACCCACTTTGTTTTCTCCCCAGTTTCATGTCATTGCCATAGTGACACTCGCATGCACTTTGCTCGCCCATGATTGGAGGATGCTGACAGGTAGGTACAACCTGATAGGTCGCTCAAGAGAAAGAAGGAAGTGTTGGCCAATGATATTAAATGCAGCAGATGTCTGGTTGGACTGCTCGCTGTCTGAAAACAAGCAACTCCGTGCATTCATCTGTCACTAGAATTGGATTGAATTTCTGTTTGATCCGGTGATATCAGTATGATTCTCAGCCACACCGTTTCTGATTTTCTAAACATATTCTTAAAACCTCACATTACAGCATTGTTTGCATACAGTAGTCGGTTGCGTAGTTGCTCAACTGGGGTATGCTTTCCACAGCAGCATCAATACGATTTAAATTGATAGAATAACTGCTGACAATAAAAAGTATTTACGGTAAAAAAATATATAGGATAACTGGTTTCCCTTTAGTTCAGAATTATGTTTGCCTATGAATCACCTGCCTTTGCAGATTTATGGCAGCCCCAGCTTTTAGTCCCGGCAGTATAAAATGTGGGAGGCATCCCAAGTTTGTTTGAGCAATAACTCTAAGTGAGGGTTTTTACTGACCCAGGGATGGGGTTTAACTCTCAGTGAGGGTTTTACTGACTCAGGGATGGGGCTTAACTCTCAGTGAGGGTTTTTACTGACCCAGGGATGGGGCTTAACTCTCAGTGAGGGTTTTTACTGACCCAGGGATGGGGCTTAACTCTCAGTGAGGGGTTTTACTGACCCAGGGATGGGGTTTAACTCTCAGTGAGGGGTTTTACTGACCCAGGGATGGGGTTTAACTCTCAGTGAGGGTTTTTACTGACCCAGGGATGGGGTTTAACTCTCAGTGAGGGTTTTTACTGACCCAGGGATGGGGTTTAACTCTCAGTGAGGGGTTTTACTGACCCAGGGATGAGGTTTAACTCTCAGTGAGGGTTTTTACTGACCCAGGGATGGGGTTTAACTCTCAGTGAGGGGTTTTACTGACCCAGTGATGGGGTTTAACTCTCAGTGAGGGTTTTTACTGACCCAGTGATGGGGTTTAACTCTCAGTGAGGGTTTTTACTGACCCAGGGATGGGGCTTAACTCTCAGTGAGGGTTTTTACTGACTCAGGGATGGGGTTTAACTCTCAGTGAGGGTTTTTACTGACCCAGGGATGGGGTTTAACTCTCAGTGAGGGTTTTACTGACTCAGGGATGGGGTTTAACTCTCAGTGAGGGTTTTTACAGACCCAGGGATGGGGTTTAACTCTCAGTGAGGGTTTTTACTGACTCAGGGATGAGGTTGAACTCTCAGTGAGGGTTTATACTGACCCAGGGATGGGGTTTAACTCTCAGTGAGGGTTTTTACTGACTCAGGGATGAGGTTGAACTCTCAGTGAGGGTTTATACTGACCCAGGGATGGGGTTTAACTCTCAGTGAGGGTTTATACTGACTCAGGGATGAGGTTGAACTCTCAGTGAGGGTTTATACTGACTCAGGGATGAGGTTGAACTCTCAGTGAGGGTTTATACTGACCCAGGGATGGGGTTTAACTCTCAGTGAGGGTTTTTACAGACCCAGGGATGGGGTTTAACTCTCAGTGAGGGTTTTTACTGACCCAGGGATGGGGTTTAACTCTCAGTGAGGGTTTTTACTGACCCAGGGATGGGGTTTAACTCTCAGTGAGGGTTTTTACTGACCCAGGGATGGGGTTTAACTCTCAGTGAGGGTTTTTACTGACCCAGGGATGGGGTTTAACTCTCAGTGAGGGGTTTTTACTGACCCAGGGATGGGGTTTAACTCTCAGTGAGGGTTTTTACTGACCCAGGGATGGGGCTTAACTCTCAGTGAGGGGTTTTACTGACCCAGGTCACTATAGACCAGTGAAGCACTAACACATAGATGGGATGAGGTTTTAGATGTAGGAGAGCCTGATAAAGAAATTTTATAAACAAGTAACGTTGAGACCAATGGCTGTCTCTCCTCTCTCTGTATATAAAGACTAGAGATGGTACAGGCCAAACATAAGATGGTTTGTTACATACTTAGTTACTTAGTTACTTAGTTGCCTTTTGTCTCACTTCTTCTCTCCTTCCCTTCTTTTCTCTCTCAGGCTCGAGGAGAGACTTCCAGCTCACTATGGTTTGGTAAAGGGGGGTGAGTTTATGCACTTTCTCTTACATAATACAGTTATAATCACATACAATACACTATATTAGTCAAGCCACGCTCAGCAAATAATGCTAGGTAGAGATACATGGTTCAGTCTTCTAATAATAATAAATGATAATAATAAAAATAACAAATAAACGTAGAGCACGCACATCCACTCAGGTTGCAGGTGCAGGACAGACAGATCAGCAAAAGGCGAAAAGGTTAGAGTCCACACACTGCGTAGACTAGAGACTTACGTTGCCTTCATCAACCTTCATCAGAATGAAGGTCGCATCACCGAAACGTTATTCATACCTTAAATCTACTGGGGGTAAGTCTCTACACAGTGTGCGGACTCTTTTTCGTCAGTCTTCTAATATGTCTTGAATTATCTCAAGAATACATGCCTCCAGAACTTGTACAAAATTAAATTGTTCTTAAATCTTTGTGGAAACCTGTAATTGCTGCTGTAGACTGAACATGCCCTTGTTTAGTGCAGGAATCCTCCATGTTATGTTATTGTGATCCACGGCCTCATTCAGCTCATGGCATTTGGCCAGTGAGCGCCGTGCCCTGAGCTTACTGGCAGCTCATTTGTAGATGTGGCAGAGCTCAAAGTGGAACTGAGGCTGCATACTGGAAAAACTGCTTCGGTAGCAAGATCTAAACCTGGCAGTTATACTCAGGTGTGCTACCTGCTGTTTTCAGGCATGAGAATGTGTGGAGAAAATTAATTAATGAGGGAGTCACATAGGCCCAATACTAAGAAAACATTACCTTAAGCTAAAGAATGACAATGATAGGATCACTTAACCAATGGAAAATATTGACTAATACTTTAATTGATTAAATATACAATGGCTGTTACTTTTCTTATTTAGATTAGCATCAGTACTCTGCAGTATTGACAGCATGCCTGACCTTCGCAAGAGGAAAACCATCGCTATAGATGTCAGAGATCTGGTGAGACACACGCACACACACACACACACACACACACACACACACACACACACACACACACACACACACACGCACACACACACACACACACACGCACACACACATGCGCGCCTCTTGTGGTGTGCCCTGGAATCGCCGTTGACATTACTTGTTTCTCTGCAACTAAAGTCTCTGGGGACTCATCTCTGTCCCTGATAGGGATTTTTTCCCCGTCCTACAAAACTTGGAAACAGTCCTATTTGTATTATAATTAAGCATATCTTCTGACAGGAGGCCAAAAAGATAAAATGAATGTGCCTATGTTGGTATACCTGTGGCTGTGTTACTTCCTGTCACCTCTCCCCCAGCTGATTCATGTGGCCGATTTGCCCACAAATTACAGTGCTTGCATACCAGCAGCGTTGGGGAGTGTAATCGATTACACTGCTTTTTTCTAGAGGTCAAGGCATACCATGCCTCTCTCTCTCTCTCTCTCTCTCTCTCTCTCTCACACACACACACACACACACACACAGAAGGCAAGAGAAATTATGAATGGGTCAGTCATTTTGGCAGTTGTGTTCTCCACCTCTCGCTGCCTGCGCTGATCTCACAGCATTATCAGAGACTCATCATCACATCCAGCTCGTCACCTGTTTGACCTCCTGCCCTCAGGAAGAAGAGAGCTCTATCCAGTGAGGAGGACTACCACAATGCTGAACAGAGCAGCCAGGCTGCTAAATCAAACTCACCAGCATCCCCCTTCTTTTCTTATTTATTCTCACAACACTCTATTCTACCTCTTGTGCTATTTTGCACTACGTGACTCAGGGAGCTGCTTCGCTGTTTCGTTGTTTTTAACAATGACAATAAAGGCAACTTGATCTTGAACTTGAAGAATATAAAATAACAAAAACAATCAAGTGGAAGAGAGAAGAGCTTCATGAAACGACTTGTCATCATGTGTCACATGACATCACACATGTGATCAGAGGCATTGATCTGCACTGAGCCACTCTTTTAGTACTACTGTAATCACAGATATAGATGAGCTACCAATGAGCCATGTGTGTCTCACCCACACACACACACACACACACACACACGCACACACACGTGCGCACGCACACACACACACCTTTTTCTGCTCATTCTCTGGAATTCCAAAACTATGCTAACATCCCTTTCCTTTCTCTTCTGTTCTCATCACTGCCTGGCCACATCAGGCTATGGTAAGTAGTACTTGTTTATCCCTCATAGGAATCGAATGCAAAATTGAACTCTTAAAACTTAACTCCACATTCAAACATAACCATGTCAACCTTGTCTTCTTGTTCCCAGTCTCTGGTCACCCAGTCTCGTAAGGCGGGAATCACGTCTGCCATGGCGTCCACCACTCTCGGCAACGAGGAGCTGGTGGGTTCCCTCACCTCGATAATAATAATAATAATAATCTTCTTCTTCTTCTTCTTCTTTTACGGTTCAGGTCAGATTCTGCAAACAACCCAGCTGTATTGTTATCAAACTTACATTTTCTCTGTTACGCTTCGTGTCCTTTGCAGAAGTGCCATGTGTATAAAAAGACCCTGCAGGCTCTGATCTACCCCATCTCCTCCACCACACCGCACAACTTTGAGGTGTGGACGGCCACCACCCCGACCTACTGCTACGAGTGTGAGGGCCTGCTGTGGGGCATCGCCCGGCAGGGCATGCGCTGCTCCGAGTGCGGGGTCAAATGCCACGACAAGTGCCAGGACCTGCTGAACGCCGACTGTCTGCAGAGTAAGGACCACTGATGCTTTGGTAGCTAG
>NC_139639.1:3218961-3223961 GCF_964638095.1 Poromitra crassiceps
GAACTTTCCTGTACTTCCAGAATGTAGCCTAAGGCACAAACATAGAGTCAGCTTAACATTACCCTATCCAAACGTCAGTTATTTGTGTGTGTCAATGTGTATTGTGTGTGTGTGTGTGTGTGTGTGTGTGTGTGTGTGTGTGTGTGTGTGTGTGTGTGTGTGTGTGTGTGTGCAGCTCAATAGGTAGAGGTTAGGGCCGAATTCCCACTGGGATAGCCCATGCTGAAACGCTATGTCTGACAAGCAGCACTGTGAGACACTTGAGATTGGTCCATATGCTGCATAACGTTTGTGTTCAGGTCCAGGAGCTGCAGAGTCCCCCCCGGGCGAGCCAGGTGGTGAAGGACTGTGTCAAAGCCTGTCTCAACTCCACCTACGAGTACATCTTCAACAACTGCCAACGATCTGTACAACCGGGAATACCAGACGGACCCTGTAAGTCCCAGTGTGTTTGTGTGTATGAACAGATGTAGCCGTCGCAGAAGTCCTGCTCTTTGCTGCATACCTGCTGTGCTGTCAGCCCCCACCTGAAGAAATGTTGGGAAAATTCACATTTTGTTCTCAAGAGAGTAACTACAGTCTCATAACCAGGCACGGCACCAGGCTTTCCATTTTGGATCGGCCAAAGTAATTTTACATGGGCCTTTTAATTACTGAAGTTAATAATGTTTGCCCCCCCTTTGACGGTTTCCAACTAGGACAGTTTGTATTTATTACAAGCTCAAATTTCACATCCATTCATTTCACTGAAATTGTAATTCTATTTAAAGAAATACCATCTTGTTTGGATGTTAATTGTTTTGTGCCCATTGAGAATATAGTAATCGTGAGAAGATTATTTTGCACGTGGTCTAATACGCCAAAGACATGTATGCCTGTTGTAGTTTTAACTCAATGACAAGACTCCACAAGTTTTGTAGACCACATTCTGAGCTTCAATTAATTCAACGAACAACAAACTTTTCATACTAAACAATAGTCTGTTTATAACATGACCATGCTGAGCAGAACGAGATCAATGGAAGAAAAACTAGTAGGTATCACGATACGATATTACAGTATACCGATTCTTTGGATAACAATAAGATATTTGCTGATATCACAAAGTCTGCACAATACGATTTCGATTCGATCCGACCTCAGGGGCCCTGCGATCGATATCATATTATGCCCATTTAAACACAATCAGTTACATTTTATTTATATCAACTCACAAAAAGCAACTAAAAATATGATTTGACCATTTTCTTTCTTCCAGACATTTAAATGAAAAACAACAGATCTGTTGTTCACTATAAACTGCCAGATTTCTCATGTTTAAGCGCCAATGATTATGATCAGTTAACTTAAGCTCTTGATGACTTTTCAATTATGATTGAACATAATAATAGTAGGCTACTGCACGAGTCCGCGTACCGCTCCATTTCCCAGACCTTCACAACACAACAAATTGCATTATAAAAGTCAATATTCTAGCACATCGCCCTTCCAGTCTATAGTGACGTGCCAATTATAACGCCCACTCATTCATTTCCTCTCAACGTTGAGCACCTTCCAAGCCGCCTGGAGTGTGTGTTGTGTTGTCAGCGATGCCTCCTTGGCCGAGCTAAGTTTTGTTCTCGCACGTCACATTTCCTTCTGCGAGGAACCCAAATATAACACAGATATAACACCAACGATTGAGCCGCCCTCCAAGGAGGAGCGAGGTGAAAAACATGTGATGAAACGTGTCTGAGCTGCGGTTCAGGGAAGTTTGGAGACGGGGAGAGGAGAGGAGAGGAGAGGAGAGAAGGAGGGGTGACGTGCCTGAACACAACTCTTGGGCTCCGAGATCAAATGCTAGGTTCGGGAGTGGTGTATACTCGTTGTCTGTTACGCTTTTTTTTTGTCTTTATTGTGTATTTAAATGTTATAATTTTCATCATAATTTTTTTTTTTTTACAAAATATCAGTTCTCCCACTCATTTAGGATGGATAGGTGGCCCAGCCCCGTTTTCCAACAATAAATACTGATGTCATACTCACTGAAGGACAGATGTTAGCTTGGAGACTTCTGCATCAGCTAAAACTGTTGACAAGCATGAATATTTAGGTGTGTGACCATAACCCCCTCTCTCTCTCTCTCTCTCTCTCCTTCTCTCTCTCTCTCTTCTCCTCTCTCTCTCTCTCTCTCTCTCTCTCTGTCTCTGTCTCATCTCTCTCTCTCTACTCTCTCTCTCTCTCTCTCTCTCTCTCTCTCTCTCTCTCTCTCTCTCTCTCTCTCTCTCTCTCTCTCTCTCCAGTCAAAGCCAGTCCCTCCAGATGAGCAAGGTCCCACCATCAAGAACCTGGACTTCTGGTCCAAACTCATCACCCTCATCGTCTCCATCATAGAGGAGGACAAGAACTCCTACACGCCTTGCCTCAACCAGTGAGTCTCCGAGTCGCACCTCTACCAGTGGTCTCTCTCCTCATGTTTAGCATGCAGTGCCAATGTGGGAAATGCCCAGGAAAGACTGGAAAGCAACAAAATAGAGGAAAACTAAATGAAGGAGATAAATGGGGAAAAATAGGCCAGACACAATGAATAGCCATCTTTTCAAGCTAGGCCACAAAGTATATACATCAAAGATAACTGCTAATATGTTATTGCATTATGGCTTAAAACTTTTAATGTGATATTGAATTATGATACGAATTATGATACGATGATACGATCAAATTCTACTCTTTGCTTTCTCTTTTGGGAGAAAATATGGATAAATAGCGTCTTGTGAATTTCACATGTTCTGACTGTGATGGTCCACCACCACTGCTGGACAAATATTGAGCTGCAGCAAACGCTGATGGAGAGAGCAGGCTTCATATCTATGCAATCCTGTATGAGCTATCATGTTAAATAACACATAGGATACAGAGTATCTAACCCTGAGCACTGTGCTGCTGCCACCCACAGGTTTCCCCAGGAACTGAATGTGGGCAAGATCAGCGCAGAGGTCATGTGGAATATGTTTGCACAAGATATGAGATATGCCATGGAGGGTAAGTTCCTCTCGGTGTGTGTGTGTGTGTGTGTGTGTGTGTGTGTGTGTGTGTGTGTGTGTGTGTGGGGGGGGGGGGGGGGGGGGTACACGCATTGTTGTGTGTGTGTGTGTGTGTGTGTGTGTGTGTGTGGGGCGGGGGGTGGTCAGGGGGCTAGAGATGATTAATGGGGCCAGGGCAAATGAGCCATTCATTTGTGTGGGGAAGCATGTTTTCAGAGAGAATATTTTGTATGTAATCTATGGATGTAACAGAGAGAGAGAGAGAGGGAGGGATTCATCTTGCTCATTATTTCCTCTCTTTGGTATTTAGAGCATGAGAAGCACCGACTGTGTAAGAGTGCAGACTATATGAACTTGCACTTCAAGGTGAAGTGGCTCTATAATGAGTACTGCAAAGAGCTGGTCACGTTCCAGAAGCACGTCCCTGAGTACCCTGCGTGAGTATGGCCTTTAGAATACGCCGTCCATGCCTTTCCCCTCTATATTCACCACTTGGAAACGCAAACTCTGATTGCTGCTCGTTTCTTTTTGCTTCTACAGCTGGTTTGAACCGTTTGTCGTCATGTGGTTGGACGAGAACGAGGAAGTGTCCAGAGATTTTCTCCACGGTGCCCTGGAGAGGGACAAAAAGGACGGGGTAACTCCCTTCATCTGCACTCTTCACGTTTAAAATGCTAGTCCATTGGTTCTTAAATGGGGGTCCGGGAAAACCCCAGGGGTCCGTGGCACTTTGCATGGGGGTCCGCGAAAGGTTTTCAGGAAAATAAAAATAAAAACGTTTTGTGTGTGTGCAAAGGCTTCATAGTTCAACGAAAATATTTTATGCTTTAAATCTAAAATGGTTCATGGATTTACATTCTAATCTAACAAACCTATCAATTTAAAAGTCAAGCATGTTACCGTGGAAACAATTAAGGTTAGCCCAAAATCACGAATCAGAATGAGGGGGTCCCCGGTATATTTTCCATCTTGTAAGGGGTCCTTGGCTGAAAAACATTTGAGAACCTCTGTGCTAGTCTGCTAATGTCGCCAGTCTGGACGAGCAGGAGTTTCACAGCCTGTTTCTCACATCTCTCCCAGTACTGTGAAACACGACTGAATGTGCTATAGATACAACAATACGCCCATCAACCCCCTACTTTTCAATGATACAGTGGATTTTGATCACGTTTGAAGATGCGCAAACACACCCTGGATTATTTTCCTGTAGTCATTCTTGCTTAATCAGCAACTTAAACCAGAACTTTTCTCCTGTGGCAAAACGCTGAAAGAAAGTGTGGAGAAAACTGGTCATGCGAGACTATCGTTTAGCTAAAATTCAACCGTGAACTTCTGTTGAGACTGCAATAATGTACGGGGGGCTTTTTTTTTTTTACCTCCTGCCTGCAAAATTTGCTCCGAAAAGATGTATTCACGCATTTCCCATGCAAATCAGCTGTTCAGCTCAGCTCTGCTGACTCAGCACATAGCAGACGAGGGAGAGAGGCAGGTTGGAAGCCTCGACGCAATCAATAATGACTCGATACCAAAGGCAAATGGGGGAAAAAAACCTCCACTGCAGAGAAGATCAGACGCTACAGCAACACATAGACGCACACACACACACACACACACACACACTACACACCCTCTCTCACCTCCACCGCCACACCGTAAGGGGTCGATGCAGCACAGCCGAAGATTCTCCCGGCTCGTATGTCAGGAATCCTCTGGGTCCAATTACTGTCGCCTGCAGCAGCTTCCACTTCCCCGCGTCAGCGAAACAGCAGAGTCCGCCAGTCCCCATTCCCCAGCTGCATACCATAACAACACGCATTCACTACTGGTGTTAATGACAGAGCTGTTAATGAGGGCACTGCTCCCCATCATCACCCTCTCATTGCCTCCTCTCTTATCCCGAAAGGCTTATTTTGCTATTTTGAGAAATGTCTGCTGGATTGCAGCTTCACACCACAGCTTCAGAATAAGTTAAGTTGA
>NC_139639.1:3226461-3338961 GCF_964638095.1 Poromitra crassiceps
ATGCTCATGCTAATAAGACCGAGTCAGACACACTTTGTAAGTAAATGCACATATATATATATATATATATATGTGCATCGTTCTCAATTACGCCGGGTGGGTGAGAGACAGTGTTTCTGTGTTCCAGCCTGTCACTGTTTGCTAAGATCTGCGAGAAGACGGTCCTGAAGAGAGTGCTGAAGGAGCTGTGGAAACTGGTGATGAACACCATGGAGAAGACCGTTGTGCTTCCGACGCTCACTGACACGACGGTAGGTAACACACAAAGACATTTACTGCACCCTCTCCTTCCCCATCGCGCTCACTGCCTTTCTCTATTTCAAACGCAATCTTCCATCGTGACCGTACATTGAACGTTCTGTCTCCCATTACCCCACTCTCTCTCCCTCTTCCCTCCTTCCTTAGGGTTATTGTACGTATTATAGTTTGCGTGTTCCCAAGTATGTACAGTCTCTGTAAACATGAACAAACAAACACTCTCTCATGTCAACTTTAACAGTCCACAGGGGCACCCAGAGTCCGTTAGTCTGGAACAGACGGACAATATTTTGGTTTTTTTTGGTGTGGAGCGGACGTCATCATCACTGATGACATCATCAGTGTGTGTGTGTGTGTGCCCCCCTATGACATCACTGATCAGTCTTGTCACAATGCCTCCGTGTGTGTGTGTGAGTGTGTGTGTGTGTGTGGGTGTTTGTGTGCGTGCGTGCCCTTATGACATCACTTTTGAAATCATCACTGACGACATCACTGATGACATCACATCATTAGCTAATTAGCCTAATTAAAAACTCCGGCTCTGTCAGGTCACCCACACGGGTGCCCTTTACACACCCTGAAGATTTCAGCCCGATCGCACGTAAAACGGCATAGCTGTGGCCGAGCACAGAACTTGAAACAAACATTGCCCACATACAGATAGCATCCTCCATGCCTCTGTGTTTCTCCCCAACAGGGCACTCAGATGATCTTCAATGCTGCTAAGGACTTGGGCCAGCTTTCCAAGCTCAAAGTCATGAAGGTAAATGGACCCAATATCTTACTTATCCTTTAACAAGAACTGTTGATCGGAGGTATACGACACGCTAACTGCTGGGTCTGTTTATTTGTTTATTTGCTTGTTTGTTGGTCTGTTTGTTTATTTGCTTGTTTGTTTATCTGTCTTGTCTGTCCCACAGGAGCACATGGGGCGAGAGGAAGCCAAAGCTCTGACTCCTAAACAGTGTGCAGTAATAGAGCTGGCACTGGACACAATAAAGGTACAGTGTGTTACACACACATACATACATACATACATACATACATACATACATACATACATACATACATGCATACATACATACAGTACATACATACATACAATATGTCAAGTTAGAGGGGATGGGGCAGTAGCGGCTCCAGCCAATTGTGGCTGGGGGGGCTAAGGGGGGGCTTAAATATTTACAGCAGGGGCTAACTTTTTCTACATAAATAGACAGTGGTTCTCTTCTCAACCTGTGGTACAGGTACCACTGGTGGTACGCGGGGGCCCCTCCCTCTCATACATTCATATGGTGGTAATTTCTCAGGTACTTGTGTAAAAAAGTTGAGAACCACTAACATAAGAAATAATAATAATATGATTGATAGGGTGTGAATTAGGCTCTAATATTAGACAAGGAGGGCCCACTGCTTTTCCTTTGAGAGCCAAATCCCCAACCCAACATTATGCATGTAAGTGCTTCAATGAGCTGAAGACTGACTGTGTATTTAGCCCTATGTCACACTGTATGTTGAGACTGATGAGTCCAGTTACACAAGGCTATATGCAGCACACGCATTTAGATGGTAAATCAAGCAAAGCCCAGCAAGTTGGGCGGAGCCAGGCATGAAATCAACAGGGCAGAGGTGTTTACAGCATTCAATATCAAGCCAGAGGACAAACAAGTATGAGGAAAAGTTCATAATTGAAGTGGAAAACCACAAAATAATATATGACACAACACATCCTTTTTACAAGGACAACACCAAGCAAGCCCACCCCTCCTCTGCTCCTCCAGTTGGGAACAATGATCTTCTGCCTGTTTGTTGTTGTATTTATCCAACATACAAATTGTCTCGCTCGATTTCACCGTGAGAACCTGTCGGTCTCATCACTCCAGCTGTCTGGTGGAGCGGAGCCGCGACGTGCTCTGCACGCAGCCGGTTAGTGTTGGCGCAGCACAGAGCACGGAGTGAAACCGGCTCGGCTCTGCTGCATCCCCAGGTTGGATGCATGGTGTCGGGCAGGCAGCAGTCCATCGCTCACCCCCCCTCTGGAGCTCTGAGCTCCAGGCTGCCTCAGGGGCTCGACTCTGCTGCATCCCCAGGTTGGATGCATGGTGTCGGGCAGGCAGCAGTGCAACACGGACCCACACATCACACCCACCCTGAACAGCTGCAACGCAACGCAAATGCAACCAGTGCAATCCCGGCGTTATGTTCACATTCACACCACACGCATGAGCACGGCGGCCAAAAAACACAACAGCACAGTAGGCAACGCAGTCTTAACAAAGCCATTATGTATATATCAAATATAAATTCAATGCCCTGGGCTGGCAGGCAGCCTACCTGTTAATGCGCTCGATCCTAGAACCTGTGCTGTCCACTCCAGTCCAGTCCGTGTACAAAGCAAAATAAAGTATCTCCTTTGTGATAGCCATCAACATAAACGCTTGATCAATATAAAGGCGCGCGATACTAACGCTAGACGCTTGTTTTATGTCCATTTTCCGTAGATATTGACATGTCTTATGGAAGTTTAACTTCCGCGGTTACTTGAGAGACGCTTTGCCTTGGAGATGGAACAGGCCACTTTGAGCAGAGCAGAGGGGAGGTCCTTCTATCACACCATGCAATAATACGCGCCAGTATGGGGAGAACCCCTCTATAGAAAATGGGCCGGCCCGGTGCAGACAGCCACTGATGCTGTGTTCAAGGATGCTGGGAATTTTCACCTCTATGATGTATTAGCCTAGTTTAGTGTTATAAATTGTTTTTCTCCAAAGAAATTTCCAGGGGGGGCTTAGGGGGGGCTTGGCTAATTTCAGGGGGGGCTGAAGCCCCCCCTAGCCCCCCCCTGGCGCCGCGCATGGGATGGGGTGACCTTATTTTATGATTATGATCTAGGTTTAAGTCCCCCCTCATTTAAAATTCATTGATGTAGCGCATGACTATGGACAGACACTTTCTATTTTATTGTGAGGTTCTCTTTACAGTCTTATTGGCATCTCTGTGTGTGTGTGTGTGTGTGTGTGTGTGCACACACTCAGGATCATCATTCAGCTTTGACTACTGTACGCTGAAGTAAATATGACCATGGGCTAGTATGACACATATACTGTAGCTGCAGTAAGTCAGTGAACGTTTAGAAGGGTCTGAGGTATCAAACCAGCTTCAAATCATCCTGCTTCTGCTACAGAGCTTCAAGGCCGGCAAGGCTGTCGTTTTGTCACAGTTCTTTTTATAGAATTTCATAATTTACAAACATTCGCAAAAATAAACCATTCCCAAAATGTGGATGGACCAGTTGAGAACAGCTCTTATAGTCTATAACAGAGGAATGTACAACCTGGTATGCATGTGCTGTCTGCTTTGTTGTTGCCTATCTGACCTCCTTATGTGGCGTCTGTTCTGCAGCAATACTTCCATGCGGGCGGTGTGGGCCTGAAGAAGACGTTCCTGGAGAAGAGTCCAGACCTGCAGTCTCTGCGTTACGCCCTGTCCCTCTACACCCAGGCCACAGACAAGCTCATCAGGAAGTTTGTCCTCTCACAGAGCACTCAGGGTGCGACACACGCTGCTGCACACACATACACACGCACACACGCACGCACGCACACACACACACACACACACACACACACACACACACACACACACACACACACACACAGACAGCCACACACACACACACACACATACACACGCACACACTCACGCACGCACGCGCACACACACACACACACACAGTCACGCAGCGGATTAAAACCGTCTCATAGAAAATTGCATTGAACTCCTCTCAAAGAGCTTCAGCAAGTTAGTCTCAGTGTTTCTACAGCTTATGAATGAAATAGAATGGCTTGCCAATAACAATGAGACAAAATAATATTTTATTCATGGCTTCATTGACTTACACCAGCATCGCCAACAATTGCTAACAGCAGACTGGTGGCAGCGTCCCAGAAACAAAAACACGTCAGAGAAAACTTGAAATGCCCTTAGATGGATTTGCGATCCTACACATTTACTGAACTTTAAATGCCAACAATACATTGAAATGCTTTGCTGAAGGAGGACAGGCAGTCGTTGTTAACCCATTGATACCTGATGCAGCATTTGCGTGTATATCCCTCATTTGTGTGTGTATCCCTTTAAGACCACACGACACTCGAATTGGAAGGCATTCACTCGGGAATCAATCAGAACACGGAACCAATAGACCCTTCTCACGGGGGCCATTTTGTGTCGAGAAGCCAGGGTAAACACAGGTGCAAGCAAAACACTAATGAGGTTTCCAAATCCCAATCATGGAAGTTGGAAACCCTCATTAGTGTTTTGCTTGCACCTGTGTTTACCCTGGCTTCTCGACACAAAATGGCCCCCGTGAGGGTCTATTATGACATCATCGGATGGAGCTGGAGTCTGGACAGTGGTCTACCAATCAGAGCCTGTCTCAGCTGCACTGATGACATCACAATCATGTCTTAAAGGGATACACACACAAATGCTGCATCAGGTATCAATGGGTTAAGGGAGTGAATAATAGTGCTTCCCACTCACTCCACACACAGTCTGTCAGTCAGTATACTGTAGGTATTGAAACCTGAATTCTCTACTCTGCAGGACACCACAGCCCAAACGGGATATACATCTCACACCTCACCCACCATCACCACTTCAGTGCTGTGTATTCTTTTCCACGTGTTGTGATGATGAACCTTTGTGATCGACATTCGTTTCTCTCCTGTCTCTGCAACAGTCCACGGAGGGAAAGGGATCCGCTACTCGCCAAATGAAGACACGCCACCAGAGAAACGTACGTGTCGTCGTCGGCAGTGTTGAGTTATCATTCGCATGTCAAGCAGAGGAATCCACAGTGGACGGGGCTTTAGTCTGAGTAATCACACAATCATCAAGCCTTTTGCCAAAGCAAAATATAACAGATAATACATTCTCCAACTGTCTGTATCTGCCTTTTGCTTCCCCGTTTGAACTCATTCTTATCAGCTGAGTAGGGAGGAGTGTGGTTCTACATAGGAGCAGGTGTGGTAGAGCTGGGGGTATATTTGGCCTCGACAATGCGAAGGAGCATAGAGCTGAGCTGATAGAATAGAAATAGGAAGATGACCACCTGCTGTGGCCGGGCAGGAGATGGAGGTAATGATGGGATGTTCTTCAAGACAGGTTCAGGAAGGGGGAGAGAAGTAAACATGGTGTTTATGTCGAGGCTAGACAACTGGAAATGAGAGCAGAGGCACGAAGATTCCGGGCTTTCCACCAGTGGTGCACAGATCTGTGTGAAGTAGGTCAGCTGATGAAATCGAGGAGCTCTTCTTCAGAAACTTTGTTGCAATTTTGATTCAGTCCATGTCCCCCCCCCCCCTCCCTCTTCTTATTCATTCAGTGGAAACAGAGAATCAAAGGAGAATTACCAACTATTACTGCATTTACAGTCTGCAGGCGTAGCATTAAAGCTGGCACCAAAGCTGCTTACAGCCAGCCAAGTCCTGCTCATCTGATTGTGTGTGTGTGTCTCTGTGTGTGTGTGTGTGTGTGTGTTAGAGCGAGAGAGAGAGAGATTTTTTGTCTGTGCTTAAATTTAGTTCGCAACCTGCTGATGCTTCCCTCTTCAAGTCATATATCACAGTCGTGCTGCTTTGCTCTCACATTGTGGATTGCACACACACACACACACACACACACACACACACACACACACACACACACACACACACACACACACACACACAGGCACACACACACACACACACACACACACACACACAGAGGCACATGCACACTGTATATGCATTATGTGAAACGATGTGTCCAAGCAGCCAAATGCATCATGGAGTGTTTCTCTGCAGCATCTGGAGTGGAGGCAGTTGGTGAGGTGGTCATGCACGTGGACATCTTGCCCCAACCAAACGGAGAACACAAGATCAATGTGAAAGGTAATGAATGAGAGCGAGAAGCAGGACTTTGTTTGACAGACTGGATCAGTGCAGACTGGATCAGTGCAGACTGGATCAGTGCAGACTGGATCAGTGCAGACTGGATCAGTGCAGACTGACCTTCCTACCTTTGCCCCTCTCAGTGGTGTCTGCTAACGACCTGAAGTGGAGGGCGCAGGGTTTCCGTCCCTTCGTGGAAGTCTACATCATCGGCCCCCACCTGAGCGACAAGAAGAGGAAATTTGCCACCAAGTCCAAGAACAACGCCTGGTCGCCCAAGTTCAGTGAGAGCTTCCAGTAGTGAGTATCCACTGTTTCCACTGATCGAAGACACACAGTATCTTTGATTTGATTTGATTTGTTTGTGTCTGGATTGAGTATGCTAGTTCAGTTCCCAACCATATTTAAAACAGCTCCTGCTGAACCCTCTCAGGATGGGGCTTTGGAGTAGCAGTTCCCAACCTTTTCCAACTCAAAATTTTGAAAATCTCTCAACTTTTCGCAGCCCACCTCCAACCCTGTAAAAAATACGGAGGCCAAATAATGCGTTCTCAGAGCATCTGAATTTTCAGTGTTACAAGTTTTCAATGAGCTGTCGTCCACCAGCAAGGAGTTTTAAAATTATTTGGCGGCCTACTTGCAATACCTCCACAGACCACCAGAGAGCCACGACGCACAGGTTGGGAATCGCTGATTTAGAGCAGCGCAAGCAACAAGAACAGCATTAGGGATTATCTTTCATGTTCAGTAAAACATCATTCACCTGCCTACAGTAGATTCAAGAGCAAAACAATGTGAGCATGTAACCAGTAACCACACAGGCATCATGAATCAAATATCCAAACTGTTGAAATTCCCTTGATGAGACAGAAAATCAGGAGCCTTTCAATTTCAATCTTGACTTCAGTCTTTTGGAATGTTTGTGCATGCATGACTACATGCTTGCAGCTTGACTGTTCAGCCATTCAAACATTTTGCTAGTTCAAAGTGACAACTAGGTACCAATTGATTCTGATTTGCAAGGTTGAATTGGACACTAGTTTTATTAGTACACGTACATGTACCGGAAATGTTGGACGTGCTTCTTCTTTCCTTGAGTGACCCAGGTGGATGAGTTGAGTTCCCTCCCCCTCCCTCCCCTGATATGTGAAGCGATCAATTAATCAATTAATCAATCAACCAAATAATTAATTAATTAATTGAGTCAGTGGTTTGATGAGGCATAGCTACTGGAGTAAAACCTCTCTCCTGTCGCCCTTGTCTGCAGCTCCCTGGGCACGGAGGTGGGTCCAGAGAGCTACGAGCTGCAGGTGTGTGTGAAGGACTACTGCTTTGCCCGGGAGGACCGCACCGTGGGCATGGCCGTGCTGCAGGTGAAGGACATGGCGAACAAGGGCAGCGTCACCTGCTGGATGCCTCTGGGCGCGCGCGTCCACATGGACGAGACGGGCCTGACGGTGCTGCGCATCCTCTCGCAGCGCAACAACGACGACGTGGCGAAAGAGTTCGTCAAGCTCAAGTCCGACCAGCGCTCGACCGAGGAGGGCCGCAGCTGAGGGGAGAGAGCGAGGAGACACGCGCACAAATCCACAAAAGAGACATACCTGAAAGACATAGTATTATGCACACATACATATATTAGTCCTCACGGTTACATAGGTAGACGACCATGTGCAATACACAAGCACACACACACATCAGAAAAGCTATGTTGTACACATATATCTGCATACATTATGCAACATTGACATTGCAATATTCTCAAAATGCAAACATGGAGAAATATGTTTATAAGCATTCATATCTAATTTTGAGTATCCATACAGCTCCCCTACGCAGCACACACACCTTGGCTTAGTGTGAGCCACACACCTTGGCTTAGTGTGAGCCACACACCTTGGCTTAGTGTGAGCCACACACCTTGGCTTAGTGTGAGCCACACATTAGCGAGCACTTAGTCAATCACCCACTCAAGCTTTCCTATAACATGGTCACACCTTTTCTATGCTGTACATTTGAAACCTAGATGTGATATAATGAAAAACAGAACAACAACAACAACAACAAACCATGTGAATAGTTTGAGTAAGACCACTTTGCACTTTGGCTTCTCTGTCTCTTCAGGAGAGCAGTCCTTGCCTAGCTATGCTCCGTCCGTCTGTCCGTCCGTCCGTCTGCCTGCCTGTCTGTCGTCGTCGTCGTCGTCGTTCTTTCAGTCCGTCGCTTCTCTCTCTCTCCCCCGTCGTTTGCTCTGCTTCGTCTTCCCGTTGTGTGAAGTGTGTTGTGTGTAAGTTGGGAGTTCAGGCACAGATCTAAGAGCAGCTTCCTCTCCCTTGAATCCCAACAGAAAAAAGAAATCACGACACTGACCTTAGATCAGTGTCTGGGGGGCAACATCACCCCTCGTCTGTCCCGTGTAACGTACTTCTTCCTGCATGTTGACCCCCAGGAACACTGTGATGATTCACTTGCTGTTACCATGGCAACAGACGTGCAGAATCCCCCCTCCCCCCCCACACTCCCTCGTCCCGTAAAAATGGGTGCATCCAATAGACACCCTATACCTGTGTGTGAGCATGGCGCATATAACCCTGGTACAGTAAGGTTTTATAATGAGGACCTAACCGTCACTACCATGGAGAAAACACATAGACAATGGAATAATGTCAAGTTTTGAAATGTGAAATATTGACTTAGAGGCAACTGTCACGGCCATAATGTACATAGACACTGGTGCATTATTATTATTTTTTACACCGTCTTGCTTCACATCACTACAAAGGAGCAATACCCTAGTCCTCACACATCAAGGCATCTTCCTTGAATGTTCCCCTAGAGTGCACATTGACTCGATATCTAAAAAAAAAAGGGCTACAGGATCAATGGACTGGGATGTCAGTTTACGCACTAGTAAATACTGTCCGTGGTTATTGTGGCAAATCGACCGCAAAGGTTTGCCCGTGTTTGCCCCTTTACCTGTCAAAACGGCCATGAAAACACGTCACGCTGCAGAGTGCAGACACACGCTACGACTCAGAAAGCCTTTCCGTTGACTTAACGACACAAAGACATTTGGGAAAGAACAATACTGACCGAGCCACCTGGCGGCTTTGAGGAGCGCCCGTGTTCCTTCTGAACGCCTGCACACCGACCTGACCCATCTCTTGAAGGCAATAGTGGTTTGTTTGTTTGTACAGTCTGTTCACTCAACCTCTTGGTTTTTATGAAGAACAAACCCTCTGTGGACACTGCTGTGTCTATTGTTATCGTGTGTGTCCTAGTGTGCGTGCATGTGTGTGCACAAATGTGTGTGTGTGTGTGTGTGTGTGTGTAGGGGCTGATTGTCATACCTGCAAAATGGGCTCTGAGTTTGTGAGCAATATATTGTACAGTACTTACATACACAAATACCAACTGCAATATCCAGATCCAAGGAATGGGAAGCTCATGATTCCTCTTTTTTTATTTTTTAATCACCGAGAGGTTTTCTTTGAAAGGACTCATAAGATTCCCATTCCCACAGGAGGAGGTTCTACTGTTCCTCAAAGAGGTGCGGGACATATTTTGGAATACGGGATGAGGGAGGAGGGAAGTGTTTTGAAATACGTGTTTGCCTTGAGTAGGACCAACATTTGCACGGGAGCAGAGCTTATGTTCCTCAAAAAGCCATCAAAGTCACACCGCCAAGCATTTATGGCATTCTGGCGTCTTAGTTTCAGACTTGTCATGCACAGTGATCGACCCCTTTACCTAAACAAGTGAGCAAAACGCTCACGATTCTGATCAACGTTGTCCTAGCTCGTCTCCATTGTTTGTTCCCAGAAACGTATGTTCGTGAAGCCACTGACAGGTGCAGCGTAACGCACACTTTCAGTTATGGAAACGTTGTGAAATGGCTTTGAAAAAAAAAAGTTTATGGTGAGAGGTGGAGGTGGAGCTTAAACACTGCTGACCCATCACATTCTGTCCCCATTGAATTTTACCAAATACAAGAAGGTTATATCTCCTCACCACCGCCGTCTCTAGGATCGCATCATCAAGGGGATTAGTTCAATCAAAAACCACCACGAGCTTGATGAGACCAACTCATGCCTTCTGCTTTAGGCCTCAAAATTTCACCTGACACACAAAGAAATGGATTATATCATTCCTGACATTTGGCTGAACTAGCCCTTTAGGTCCTCACTCCGAGGGTGTCAAATATCGCGACTTTGTCACGCACCTCGTGCATCGGATGTTAACGCGCGCGCACGCCCCGGTACCGCTGTGCATCAACCTGGGCACAGTGACGCTAGTCCCTTGACCTAGATTTCTTGGGGACCCAGGCAGAGAATTCAGAGAACCGAGGTCTGCGTAATGACGGATGCCCTGCAGCAAGGCTGGAGCCTCTTTTCGGCTTCCCGACCTTCATTTGCCTTGGCGGCTGCCGAGGGCTTGGCCCCGGTCCTCCTCACCAAGGAGGAGGACTATTTATTATTGCAGGTAACTCGTATGCAAACCCTGACGGCAACCAAGTGGCTACCAGTGCCTAACCCCAACCCCAAGGCATCACTGGCCTGTGCCTAACACCCAACCCCCCTCACCCCCCTGTGCCTCAACCCAACCGTGTGCGTCCAAACCTGACGCACACGGGTACTGTGCGCGTTAACATCCCACGCACAAGGTGCGTGACAAAGCGGCGGTATTTGATGCCCTCGGAGTGAGAATGCTGTTTAGTTCCTCTTTCTCATAACACACGGTGCGATCACATCGTCTTTATGTCGTCCTCTAAAGCAGTGGTTCTCAAATGGGGGTCCGGGGACCCCCAGGGGTTCATGGCACTTTGCCAGGGGGTCCGCGAAACGTTTTCAGGAAAAAAAGAAAAAAAAAACGTTTTTTGTGTGCAACGAAAATATGTTATGCTTTAAATCTAAAATGGTTCATGGATTACATTCTAATCTGACAAACCTATCAATTTAAATGTCAAGCACGTTACCGTGGAAACAAGCTGAGCCCAAAATCACAAATCAGAATGAGGGGGTTCCCCCGGTATATTTTCTATCTTATAAGGGGTCCTTGGCTGAAAAACATTTGAGAACCTCTGCTCTAAAGTGATCGACAAGACACAACGGAACATGTCAGGTTGGAACTGAAATAGCAAACAAACAAAACAACATGGCGTCTATTTTATCCTGCAGAATGGGGCTCTTTGGTTGTCTGCTTCATGTTTGTATGCATACAAACACAACTGCACACAGTACTGATAACACACACACACACACCTACACACACACACACCTACACACCAATCTACGCTCAAGCACAAAAGGGCACGTAAGATGACACATGCATGCATGCACCATCTCTATGGAGACCAATGACGCCCACCCTGTGAATAGAATCAACTCCAATTGCATGATGGGAAACTTTATTGTGCCAGCAGCACGTGTCTCTTTGATGTTACTTGCCAACAGTTTTTTTTCCCCCTTTTCGTTTTAATTTCCAAAGCTATGTATTGATAACTCATAGGTTTTTATTTCCAAAAACGCTTCTGTAACCAATATGAATGTAGTGTGAACACAGAATTCGCATGAGAGAATTATTTTCTACTGAGGATGTTTCTAATTTGTTTCTTATCATTATTGATTGTTCTTTAATGAGGATGAAGTGGAACTGGAATGCAGCCCGATTGTGATCTGCTTCCTATTAAAAGGACATTTGTGTCACAATCTATCTGTCTGCCTTTATCGTTCTCGCTCTCTGGCGCCGGGCGGGATCTGATCTGAGGACTGGGACTCGTCTCTGTGCAGCCGAGTGGAACTGGATCCCATTTAATCTATCATCAATTGAATCTATCATCTCCTTTGACTCTTCTGGTTTCAGACAAATGTTCATATAAATATGACAGGTAGGGTTCCTGTTCCTGTTTCTGTCAGACCATATTTGACGTCTGATAATGAGGGCGTCACTTTTTGTTGAAAAGCGGTGGGGACTGGCGACACCTAAGGCCACACCACAATTTGGAGGTTTTGGGTTTGAGCCTTGAAAGCTTGGACTTTGAAGAACTTCTCAAGTGAAGACTGAAAAGCTCTGACAGAAATGTCTTGGTCTTGTGAGACTCAGTGGCTTACAGGGTTTGACAGTTGATTGAGAGTATTGAGGTTGTGGGTTCGAGCCTCAGTCAGTTAAAGAGTTTTGAAAGTGAATACCCAGACAAAACATCTTAAGTCTAGATGTGTGAGCTACTGGCTCAGAAAGTTTGATTGCTCCCCACCATTATTGATCTCGTGTGTTCGAGCCTCAGTCAGTTTTGAATGGCAACAGCCAGAGGAAAGATTGAAGCCATGAGAAACCCAGTCTTAAGAATTCTGTGCTGGTGGCACAGAGTGTAGGCTTGCTGTTCTGCAGTATTGAGGCCTCAGACACTTTTGAGGGTCGTGGGTTCGAACCTCAATTTGATTTGAATGGGCAAACAGCCAGATGAAAGAGATAAAAGCGCCAAGAGAAGAGCTGTGAGTGTGAAGGGGATCTGGTGGTGTGAAGGAATAATCGAACACACAGTGACGCTGGGGGTAAAGGTTGGCTGGTTCAATTCCTGCTCCATTGCCACTACCTGGAGCTAGGGGGGGTTGTTCTCCCCCCCCCCAACCTCTGCAGAGACATGAGCAGAGGGTTATGAGACAAGAAACCACAGAGAGCTGAAGTTGTTTTAGGTGCGATCAACGTAACTTTTAGCAAAACAGCTCTAGATTCAGTATCTGTCATGGCTGCTCTGGTTCTATTTGCAGTTTGTCCACAGTGTCCATTTCTGTGGATCCGCCTGTAGGAGGCACTGTGTCGCTCTGTGTATCTGCCTGTAGGAGTCGCTACGCTGTTAAAGACAACAGACAACAGTGTTTCAACCATTTCAACAGAGGCCATGCTCAGCTCAGACACCACATTGTGCGATATTCTTTTTCCCATGATGGCGAAGGCTAGGCATGACCCGCCCCTCTCTGCCTCTGATTGGCTGACTGTACTCGGCTGCTCCCACCTTCTTTCCAGGCCAGCCAGAAGTATCTCAAACGTGAGCAGCAGGTGCAAAACAATCATTAAATCAACAAGCATGAGATACTTCATTATATGGAACGTTACAATTGCAAACCCTATATCTGAGTTATTTAGGCCTACTTAGCCTATTGCACAGACGTGTCATTTTTTCTTGTCATTCCAAATGTAATCACATTGTTGCTCTGATTAAGTAGAAGTACAGTTATTTGTGTAAAAAAAGACTGGTAAAGCAGAAGTACTGATTCAACTTAATTACTCAAGTAAAAGGAAAAAAGTACAGGCTCTGAAATGTACTCAAGTATAAAGAAAAAGGTTTTCTGTGCAAGACGAATAGAAACTCACAAAATATTAATATAATTCAAATACTATTCAACTTAAAAGGTCCTTTCAAAACATATTTTCAGATGCATAAAGACTATACTTTAATCTTCTAGTCTTAGTCACTGTGACCCACTAGCTCAGAGAGTTGGATTGCTGTCTAGCAGTTTACGCTTGTGGGTTTGAGCCTCAGTGATGTTTGAGGTTGTGGGTTCGATCCTCAGTCAGTTTTGAATGTTGACAGCCAGAGGAAAGAATCATTTAAAGCCCTGAGAAAACCTCATTCGATCAGTCTGACTTGGTGGCACAGAGAGTAGGCTTGCTGCCTGGCAATATTGAGACCTCAGCCACTTTTGCGGTCGTGGGTTCGAGCCTCAGTCAGTTTTGAATGGTGACAGGCAGAGGGAAGAGACAAGAGTGCCCGGAGAAGAGCTGTGAGTGTGAAGGGCAGCTGGTGGTGTGAAGGAATAATACACACAGTGACACTGGGGCCAGAGGTTGTGGGTTCTAATCCCGTTCAGCTGGCACTGCCTGGAGCTAAGGGGGGGGATGTTCTCCCCCCCTGACCTCTGCAGAGACATGAGCAGAGGGTTATGAGACAGAAAACCACAGAGAGCTGAAATTTTACTGACATCGGAAGTATTTTTTATGTTTTGGTTTGAGCTCTGGCTGCCGCTAGGTGTAAAAAAAACTTTTTGGAAAAACTGCTCTAGACTCAGTATATGACATGTCTGGATCTCTTTGCAGTCTGTCCCACAGTGTCCATTTCTGTGGATCTGTAGGAGGCGCTGTGTCGCTCTGTGTATCTGCCTGTAGGAGTCGCTACGCTGGTGATGTTAAAGACAGGGCAGTGCTGTAATATGTCTCCTCCATCAGGAATCAAACCAACAGTCTACTTGTCAGACAGAGACTATGACACAGCCGACTGAGCTATGAGCTGTTGGGAGTTAAGCTCCTGATTTCTACACTGTATTCACACTGACAATAACACAGAGCATAAAGAGTGAGACAGGTGAGATTTGTACCAGTGAGTTGAGCTAGAGTCAGGGACTGACTAGTCTCCTTCATCAGCTTATTTCTATCAGTGTTCAAACTACTGGTGATGATAAAAAGGATCACTGCTGCAGCTTATAATGTGAGTACTTTTTAAGAATTTGCCTGAGGCTGGGATTGAACCAACAAACTTTGCATATCACACAACATTCACATGTTTATCTGAGTGAGCTATAACCCACTTTCTCTTACGCTCTTATATTTAGTCAACCTCATCCTGATTTTATTTCGTCAACTAAGTGTCTAAGTATTTTCATCTCATCTTAGTCAAAGAAAACCAGAACTATTCATTAGAATTTCCAAACTTATTGTAAAGATATATTAATCTGTTATTCTGGAATTGTTTTAAGGTTTGAATGGGCTATACAGACATAGATGTTTAACTTCTTCTTCTCTTCTGATTGGATCTCTTCCCATTTCTTCCCTCCCTAACATTTTTAGTCTAGTTTTCACCAGTGAAAATAGGTAGTCGACTAACAATTTCCCTCAGTTTTCGTCTACGAAATCAACACTGCTATGGATGACCAGACTGTAGAAAGAGACGCAGGATAGCCAAGCGAATGTGATTGGTTGAACGTTTGACGCTAGGCCAATCACAGGCAGAGGGTGCCTCCAGCCTTCGCCATCATCCGAAAAAAAATATCGCCCACAGTATCATATGATCTCCCCCCTTCAACCTGAAGACCACGCCCCCTTCACTTCGGCAAGTGCTCCCCCTTCTTGTTTGAGCAACAGCTGGAGGGAGGGAGCCTGACCTCTGACCTCAGTGACCTGCCTGTTGAGCACACTGAGCTGTGAACACATAGCCTAGTGAACGCACACACACACAGCCAGTCCGGATTGGAGAACAGGAATGTGGATCCATTTCAGTTGAGCAAAACTGAATATTGTCAAGATTTGTTTTGTTTGGATTCTAGAAACGGTGACCCTCAATGATTTTGCTCAGTCTTTTCCTTTTTCAAACGGCTTATGTTTTTCTCTCTGCGGGAGGGAGATTAGAGGGGAATCCAAGCATGGAAAACATGACTGATCACATAGGGACATGCCAGTTATGCCAACATACTTTTTAGTCTACTACTGCTTGGAATACGAAACGACTAATTAAATGGTAACAATTTACAAGAACGGTACATTAATGATTAACCCCTAAGCATTAACTAACCCTAACCGAAACCATTAACTATTAAATAATGTATAAATTAATATGGTCAACATGAACACTATTAGTCAGTGATAATGTGCCCTTATTGTAAAGCGTTAGCAAATAAATGCATTCATTTATTTAGATCTGGCTGAATTACAAACAGCCTTCTCAACATGCAGTGTCTATGCTGCCTGTCATACTGCCACTATTAATCTCTTCAAATTTGCATGGCGATTCATAAGTAATTACTATCCTGTCCCTTAGGAATCACCATGCAAATAAGAGTGCTCAAGACTGCAACTCAATGGGGCTTGAGGCCAGGTATGTATCATGAGCCTCTACTGCCATCAAGTGGCAAAGTGATGCAACTCTTGCAATCTTTTCCATGCCAACTCTACACACTTGCCAGAAATAAAGACACAGACACGCTTGAGTTATTTTACAGTAAAAAAAGGAAACCAAAAACAAGACTTTATTAAAGAAGCATAAAAAATAAAACTCTTGATACATTTCTCATAACCGTCAAGTCAGCTCAAATTATATGATTATACAATTTTTCCTGCTCACGGTTAAAAGGTCCATAAACTTTCAAATAAAATATATTTCAATTTTAAAATTTCTTCAATAATTTTCTCATTTTGTTATAAATTGCCTATATGTTGTACACAGGAAATAAGGAAAATAAAAAAATGGAAAATAAAAATAAATTTGAAGTAATAAAAAGGGTCACATTATTGTCTGGGATATTTAGGTAAGCAAATAAATTGCAAAAATAAAATGTGTAAAAAGTTTTTTTTTCTTTTTCATCTTAAAAATTATTAGCTAATGCCAGGTGGCTTTGAAGACATGCAGATGGTTAACTTACAAATAATGATACATGTTCTTTAAAAACTACACTTATCTTCAATTGAGTCATTGTACCTTTTGAAAACAAGATCCCAAATGATTGTATTCAGGGTATATACATACAGGTCAGGCCTGAAACCTAGTTTGCTGACGTTTACATTTTGGTTCTGCATACAAAGAGACTTAAAGCAAAATAGGAGAGCAGAGGCGTGGTGTCGCCCCTCTCTTCGCATCCCCCTCTAATCACAAAAAGGGTCAGAGGTCACTGGCTAGCACGCCTCGGGAAACCCTGTTTTCAAACCTTTAGGAAGGGAATGGGGGATGGGGATAAGTTTGGCTAAACAAAATAAAATTAAAATCAGCAGTCAATCTGAGAAAATTTGTACCTTTTAACAATTAAGCTACTGTACAATTACCCTAAACACTCTCTCCCATTGGCCAGAGATATCCTGGTGCAACACCAGAATTTACATTGGACCATCTGGTAAATTCAACACATTTTATTTCTTGAACAAGTCAACTTGGACAGTTCTCAGAAGGGCTTTAAGATTGGCCTCAACACAGACTCACACAACAGACATTACTGATCTGTTCCATTTCAACACATTCACACCCCTGCATCTATTCCGAGTCTGCAGAAGTAGACAAAATGCAACACTTGACTTCACTTGATCAGACCCCAGGGAGGGATGGGTTACCAGTTTCAACAGAACAGTCCCACATGGGGGGGCAAACACGAATGAGGACAGGGCTGCCAGTTCTACAGCGCACCGGAGGAGTTAGTCCCCCCCCCGCACTACCCATACGCAACTAGCAGGGTTTGTTCGTCGATGTGTTTCAGTAGGGAGTTGCACTAAAGCACCATAGGCTAGTCTTCAGAAAGACTACTAGTTCAGCTCCTTAGGTGGATTCCCCTCCGTGTGTGGACAAGACAAGTCAGTGCACTGCTGTGCTCAACCAGGACAGTGGGTTATTAGATTCCTATGCGGAGCTGCTGCCCTCGTCACCACACAGCAAATAAACAGTCAGGCATCCGGAGAAGCGTACAGCAAAATAAGTTCCTCTTACTGGCTGGAGCACCATAGCACAGCAGCAACTGCCCATTAGGTTTTCAACTCTGTAGCGACGACGACAGTTAATCTACTCGTGTAGATTTACCCTTCTTTCCTTGATATCAGAAGCATTATCAAAGCATTTCAGATCGGCGACTACACCCAGGGAGGAGAATACATTGTGAATGCATTGGCCTATTCTATATTCACAGGACTTGGGAAGTGACCGGAGATGACCGTGGAGGGATCGACCAAATAGGGAAGAAATAAATAAAACCAAGCAAAACATTGTGCAGCTGCTGGGATTGAACACGAGTGTGTCTGGAAGCCCTGGATGACCTAGCTACTAGCTGCCATAAAAGGATGAGTTTGATTCTTCTTTTCTACTGTGTGTGAGCCTGAAAATGTTAGCGTCTGTGCAGTCGTAGGAAGGAAGCCCTTAAGCATTTTCGTTGTGTCATTTAATTCTGTCGCCCATGGCTATGTCTCATTCTATGAGCTGATTCCATGTTATTATGTTCAAGAGGGCTACTAACAGCAACCATACCTACACACCAAAAACCCCACTATGTCCAAATCATACGCACAAACACTATTAGGAGGCAGTTACTGCGAACTCACACTGAATGAATTAAAAAGCACTAACACAAAACAGGATCTGCAACCGCCTCGTGAGGGGTTACTCAAGTTATTCTATGAAACACAGGACAAATCTCAAATTACTAATCCATATAGTGCACTACATTTGGCCAAGGGTACGGCTCTATATGGGGAATAACCGGGTGTCGTTTGAGAGAGTGCCATACAGCTTCGCTGTGAAAGTGGGGGTGGAAGACCAAAGCTTACTTAAGAAACTAAAGCATTAAGAGCAGTCTCTTCTTTGACTTTTTTTTTGTTCTTTTTTCATGTTTTTTTTTTTTTAGAGGGGCCGGACGGGAGTTGCAGTGCATGAAGAAACGGCTCAATCCGGCCCCTTATTACAGTTTTTATGTGGGAGGGGCCGCAACCTCTCCTGAAGCAAGACCCCCCTATTGGACAAGAAGACATTCACATGTGTGACATCAGAGAAGCCCTGTCTTATCCTATAGTTCAAAATATGTCAGTTAGCCACACACACGTTGACAGTCAAAAACTATGAGAAAACACTGAACAAGCCAATGTAACTGTAACAGATAGAGGATCTGCGTGTGGATGGATGGATGGATGGATGGGTGGGTGGGTCTGCGGGTAAAGGAGAGGCGGCGCGGGACAAAAACATGAGGTCGCCGACATAATGATGCCAACGTGAAAACAGCCAAATATTCAAAACATGATTGGGCATCATTCAAACCAAGCCCAAAACACATACAAACACACTAGAGATGTCATCAAATGGATTGTCAGGCAGCCCGAATGTACGGAGGAAGTGACCTCAGAGTGAGACATCCCTTCAGTATCATGAACATACGGAGGAAGTGACCTCAGAGTGAGACATCCCTTCAGTATCATGAACGTAGCGTTTCTCAGTCATTACAGGAGAATTCCCGTGAGTCGCAGGGCCGACCACATTTGAAATGTGGAGTGGATTCATCCGAAATTTTGTGTGCAACAAATGTTGCTAATCTAAAGATCTAAAGATAATTTGATCAAGAGATGCGCGTTTGCTCCTATTCACATATAGCATGAGCGGTGGCTGAACTTTGCCAATATTTAAGTAGCGAGGAGATACGGGAATGATCCTTTTAGAGGCCCCTCGGGACGGTGCATTGGTCTGATAGGTGCCCGACTCTATGCCTGCCTTTCAACAGGTTGCAAGCTTACAGAAAAATAGCAAACCCCCCCCCCCAGCGCGTAATGTAACAAACAGCAACAGCATGAGTGAGCGCAACAGGAGAATGCAGGGGACCGTTGAACATTTGTTTGCATCCTGTCAAGAACATTAAAACAAAGAGTAGAAAAGTGCAGGCCTCGTTGACAGCTTCATCGAAAAATATCTGTTAAGTACAAAAGTGTCAAAAGGAAAAAGGCTGAGAGAGAGAGAAAGCAGGCAGAGATCCGAAGAAGCCAGAATGAAGAAAACGTAGAGACAGACCAGCCGCCGGCAGCCTGGACTACGGCGTGCTGGGCAGACTGGTCCAGGTCAAAAATGAAGGCCTGAAGAGATAAGACACTGGTTTCCTTCCATAAGTTCCCACCGTGAGACTGTCTGAGTCCCACCCGTCTGCCCGCCGCAGACCAGTTTCAATTCACCTCACTCAGAAAATAAGTCATTATTATTATTATTATTAATATTATTGTTATTATTAATCTTGACATAGGTATCGGCAATAAATCAACATCCGTATAGTTTCATCCTCTCTAATAATGCAGTTATTGTGGTCCATCATGTGTGCGAAGGTCATTAGTGTGAGTTCTTCCAACCACTCCTCCACAGTTGATGCCAACTCCAGTCTTTTAGCTAGTAAGACAACTCAAGTTCTGTCCCACCCCCCCTCGCCCTCCAAGCCCCATATGGCACCACCTGATCCCCCCCATGTCCCCCGAACAGGGCACTAGGAGAAGATGCGAATGCACTGTGTGGTGTGGGTGTGGCACACGGGGCACTCTGGCTCGGCCGACTGGCAGATTTGCCCGGCGCACTCCATGCAGAACAGGTTGTGGCCGCAAGGCACCAGGGCTGCTGTCACCTCGCTCTCGAAACACACAAAGCAGTCCCTGTTGATGCCGGGGCCGACGCCGACCACCAGGGCGGCGACCCCACCGGGGCCAGAGCCGGAGCCTTTCAGCCGGCCCAGCATGCCGGAGCTCAGGCCCACGCCGCTGCTGCCGCCCTCCGAGTCGGTGGGCGAGCCGCCGGGCAGAGAGGAGGCCGAGCAGGACGAGTAGCCGGTGGACGAGCCGCCCGAGCTGGAGCTAGAAGCTCCCGAGAAGGAGCCGCCGCCGCCGCCTGCGTTACCGGACTGCAGCCAGGACAGGGTGCTGAGGGGGTCGCTCTGGGCGCGACGGGCCAACGGGTGATCCAGGGGGCCCACGCCCGTGTCCTGAGGCAGGGTCGGAGACACTCGCGGTGTGATGGCGCCGCCACTCAGGCCGCTGCTGTTACGGCGCAGAGGCTGCTGCTGCTGCTGCGAGGAGCTGGCCGTCTTATTGCCTGCGCCGCCGTTCACGAAAGGTGCCCAGATGTTGGAAGCGGTGAACTCAAAGCCCAGTTCATCTGAAGAGGGCAACCCTGGGGTTGAGTCTCCCCCAAAAGTGAATCCTCCTCCAGCGCTGCTGGAGCCTGTGCTAAAGGGGCTAGTGGGGCTACCTCCCTCGGTGGGCTTGCGAGTGTTGCTGTAGCCGTCGGAGCTCATCCCGCCATTGTGTGTGTGATTATGATAGGAGGCTGAGGAGGACATCTTCCGGCTGGACGAGTGGTGCATGGCCATTGGAAGAGGAGGAGGGGGAGGGGGTGGAGGAGGAGGGGGGGCGGCGGCGGCAGAGTGGTGGTTGTTAGCCCTGGACCACAGAGCTGCGCCCAAGCCTCCGGCCAGGGAGCCCAGGCCTTCCAGACTGACGTCGGTCCCATTGGTGTGGAAGTCATTGTCTCCCTGCAGGTCCACAAAGGCTCCCGTCCGCAGGGTGATGTGGGTCTCGATCTCCTCCCTGGCGCGGTCCACGTTCTCTGGCATGCCGGTCACCTCAAACACCGGGTCTTTCTCTCGGCTGGGCGTCACAATATAGGTGTGAGTCTGCTGCTGGATGCGCTTGATGGTTGCTCCCTTCGGTCCAACCACTAAACCAACCACTCTGTAGGGCACCCGCACCTGGATCAGCAATAAGAGAGAAACATTTTAACCTTCTGGATAAATTAAATTTTCTACAGATTCTTACAAGTCAGTCTGTGTAACAGTTTGCTGCCTGAATAAGTCAGGTTAAAACACATGGAGGCGAGGTGGCGTTAAGTTACCTGTATGGTGGTCTGTCCTGGCAGGTGGGGCGGTCCAGGGAGGGAGCCCCCTGCTCCTCCGGGCCCGGTGCCAGCCTTGCATCGGGAAGCTCGGATCATTGAGAAATGCTCGGCGGCAGAGACAATTTCTCTTTTGGCCATCTCCACATCCTCCCTGCGCCCCGTCACAATGAACACTGGTTCCTCGCCCCTAACTGGAGTCTTTATGTAGGTATTTGTCTTGGCACGCAAGGCCTTGATCTTACAACCTGAAAGTTGTAGAAGCATATACACAGCAGTTTAACCAGTTTATCCACAAATTATATTAAAAAAGTTTTTAGACATGTATTTAAAATATAGACATAAATATGTCTAAATTATATATTATGTACACACAGAGTCCAAAGAAAATAACTCCAATATGTTTCTGGTACATTAAGACAAATGACCATCATATGTATTTTCAACAATATACTGTATATTATTGCAATGCATATAATAAATAATAACAATAATGCACATAATTACAAAGATGGCAGGTAAAGAAGACCATGATTGGCCCAAAAACGGTACACACCAACAGTTGATGCATTGCTGGCAGCATGTCTAGCTTGACAAATATCAAGTGTGTGCTCTGTTTCTTTAAATATGGACGGTTCATTCTAGGCGACCAATAGAGAGCATAGTGCGTGATGTCATTCTGGGAAGCAGAAAGCATGGCTTTTTCAAACAAAGAGAACAATGCCATAACGTTACCGCAACGGGCGCACCAAACATATACAACGAGTCCATATCAAATATAACAAATATAGTTAATAAATACTCGGATGAAAATAAAAATCAATTTGAGCGATTTACATGCGAACAGCATCGGCACACGGGAGCTGGGTGCAGGGCGTAACACCGCCCAGTCCCGTGTTTGTGCGTCTGCCCCGTTTCAGCCTCAATCCGCACAGCAAAAAATATTTCTAAATCAACAATAAGCATAACCGTCAATATTATATCGTTCCCTGTTCAAAGCAAACATTTGGGATTTGCGATATGTGAAATCCAAATGGTTTCTTTTGTTTGGTGCAGACTGCTGCTAGACATGTCCAGACACCCGACAATCTGCTGCTTTGTCTGACCCTCTCCCACCCCTCCCCCTCCCTCCTACTCATCAACCACACACTCTCTCTCACTCTCTACCAAGCCATTGTCTCAATACTGTTTATAACGATCATGCAAATAAGGTAAGCATGCTTTTCAGGGCTACCCACATCATGCAAGCCGCTAAAGAACCCAACACGGCGTAGTTATCAGCACCAACTGAGAGGCAGGGGCTGTAAAACTTCTTCTGACACCCACCCTCTCTCTCTCTCCAGCCACCCAAACAAAGAACAAGCTGGCTGCATGCTGCCCTTACAAGCGGATAATAAACATCGAATAAAATTAAACACCCAGACCAACGTAAATATGTCTTACCTTGTCGTCCCACAATCTCAGCAACATGTTCAGAGCTCGGGACAGGCACGCATTCAGTCATGTTGACACTTCTTTTCCTGCTGCAGAGGACGGAGCTTTGTTCCCCGTGGAGCATGGAGTGAGAGCCGGCCATGTGGTACCCGCCCGACCCGTAGTACTCCGGGGACGGGGAGCAGGACGTCGGCGAGTCCCTGGACCCATTAGGGTGCTCCAGCATCTGGAGATCCACGTACCCGTTGCAGTTCTCAGATCCCTGGGTCCCATCGAGCGGGTCGACCAGTCCGCCACCCCCACAGTCCTGCACCTTCTCCAGGGCCATGAGTGACAGCTGGTCCAGGGCGAAGCGCAGCGCCTCTTGGTGATCCTCTTCCCGGGATTCCTGGCCTGTCTCTCGGGGCAGGCCGACCCCGTTGTGTTGGCTGCTGACTACCATGTCGTGGTCCATAATGTCGGGGTGGAATAAAGGGCTAGGCATAGTCCCCGTGGATCTTACATCAGATCTCGGATGCCTGTTAAGTTGGGAGTTGAGCGCACCCTCTACAAAAGGTGAAATTAAGACAAATTCAAGTCAGTGTTTGTCAGTTAACGCGTGGAACAAACCTGAAATTGAGTGCCATGCACCCCCATTCACTACCGACACAGTGAATTAGTAACGTTGGTGTTTATTTGGGCGCCCTGCTTTGTCTGTTGTTTCTTCTTGTCTGACAACTGAGACCATCTAGATGGCTGGTTGTCTTGTCTGAATAAATCATATCCAATTGAGTACACCCAAACACACACTGACAAAGTATTTCACTGATAAACAATGTATTTACCAATAAGCCATTCTCTCGTATATGATCATCGAAGTGGGGAAATGTGTGACAAGAGGTGTAAGCTGTTGTTAGCTTCTAGCAGCAAGCTAGCAGGCTAGCTCCACATAGTCACGTTGTCGACCCCTTTGTTTGGGAGTACCGATGCTAGGTGCTTAGCTAGCTCTGCTCTGACACGAGAACTTGTCATTTTCAAAGGCGGACACACTTTATCAAATAAAAACAAATGCGGGAACGACATAAACTTACTTTATCTCCCCTTTCTCGATGAGGTCCCCTCTCGCTTTCTCGCCAATTCGTTAAGGAAAGATGAGAAGCCGCCAGGAGGAGGAGGAGGCGGCGGCAGGCAGGCGACCAGTGTGCGGCGCTAACAGCTAGCAGGGTTAGCTAGCTAGCTAGCACGCTCAATTGGGGGCGTTGGGAGAAAAACGTCTAAAAACGAAAAGAGGACACTGTTGTTGTTTTGCTTTTTTCACGAGACGTCTTCAAGTCGAATTCCCCGAGGTGTGTCACTGGGTCTTCATTGTGCGTGTCGGCTCGGAGTCTCCAGCTGGAAGTGAAGGCAAGTATTAAGTAGCTTTGAGTAAAAAAACAGTTTCTTGGTTCTTTCTGCTGTTCCCTGACCCTGGTCCTCTCTCCGCCGCCTTTGTCTCGCCAGCCAGGCGCACGCCGCTCCGGTCTCTGTCTCTCCACACAGCGCTGACGTCACCCGCGACACAACAATGGGTTCAAAGGCCACCATGCAGCACAGGAGCCCATCACTGCAAAGATGATACTGTTGCTGCCATTGTGTCTGTCTGCCGGACAATTATGTTTTTTTTTTTTGTTTTTTTTACAATTTAATATGTGGCGTTCAGTTGAATCCCCCTTTTTTTGCCATGCTAGGGTGTGTTCATCATGCCTACAAATGGTGGGGTTTTTTGGGTGGTGGTCCAACTATAATGATCATGCAGTGTCTGCATTTGTTTATTCGTTTAAGAAATCCAGATGTTCAAAAAGTAAATACAAATATTACACTACTGCTGGGAGTCGGGTGGGGGCCTTTACTGTATTGCATGTACGCTTTAATTCAGCGCTTCTTAGGGCATACCATCCTACTGCGCCAGACAAAGGCGCATACAAAGCAAGATGCAATAAATGGCCCGTTATGACCCCCCCCCCCCCTTATATAAAAAAAAATGTAATCCAAGTGGATTAAAATAAAGTGCAATTTTATTGTATTACCTCAGCCCCCAAGAATGGTTATTGACCCTTTTCACGAGGGCCATTTTGTGTCGAAAAGGCAGAATAAACACAGGTGCAAGCAAAACACCAATTAGGGTTTCCAAATTCCAATCATGGAAGTTTGAAACCCTCACTAGTGTTTTGCTTGCACCTGTTTACCCTGCCTTTTGGACACAAAATGGCCCTCATGAGAAGGGTCTATAACAACGCTGAAAACCATTGGCTTCAAAAGAATAGTCTACACCAGTTACAAAAGAGCTGCATTTTTTTTAATAGTGACCATAACGTGGTACAGATACAAATAATGAAACCGTCTTGGAAATGAGGTACAATCAAGAGCACATCAGCATCATTGCCGTTTACATTTTCTCAGGCTGGACACCTCCCTTATTGTCTGTCTTCTTAACACCAGGGTTCATACACATTTTGACCTATGGATTTCCATTGTGGAGTTAAACTCAAATGTGGTTGAGTTTACAAAAAACCTGCACGTTACCCACCCAAAAAGAATAACAATTATATTCTCAATACAAGTAACTGGAATAAAACCAAAATAAAACTAAAATCCGTGTAAACTCAGGTTATTGAAATATATCACATTACTTTGAACAATGAAACGCTTTAATCAAATTATCAGCTTAATTTGATTATTCACAGCACCTGGAGTACTGTGTGCATGTAAACATGTCAACACTTCAAGGCATGCCATACTCTCTACATTGCCAGATTAGGATATAACACGTCAGCAACGTGCTGGTGCATCTGGTAAAAGAAAAAATGAGCTGAGAGGTTCTCAACTTGAACTGACACAATCAACAAACATATCCACACACAGAGCAAAGGCACTCCTCTCATTCACATACAGTACATCAGGTTTGGGTTTGTGTTTCAAATCTGAACATGGGTTAACTAAAAAAAAAAGATCAAGACTGCATTATATAGAGCACCATCCATAACTGCCATACATTAGTAGAGGTAAAAATGAGGGCAAATAGAAACTCAAAACATTTCAAATAAAATCACCACGTTAGAAAAAAAAGGAGAGACATCCTGTGTTTTGTTTAGGTTGTGAAATTCTGCAGACTGACTGCATTTGAGGTCCACTTCAGTTATATGAGGAACATCTTCATGATGGAGCCGATCATTTGAAAAGTCCTTTGTATGAGAGGAGAGAACTTCCATGTCATCAAACAAGCCTGTGGGAGAGACGACAAAACACACATTACATCTTCACTCATGTAAGACAATCAAAGGGTCAAATCACTATACAAAGCAGGCATATCAATATTGTAATCAACGCACCTTGGCTATAAGTCCTCCTTGTCCTCCTGCTCCGTCTTCTCCTCCACTGTGTTAGCCACTGCTTCTGCAGTGTTAGCCGCTGCTTCTGCAGTGCTGTCCTCTATGTGAGCCAGCATGTCAGCCATGAGGGCTTCCTCAAGCCTTCTCCTCACATTATGCACCAGGTCCTCCTGCTTCCTGGAGGACATAGTAGGCAAAAAGAGCTATCAATTCCAGTGTGGCAGCGCTACTGATAACATACACGGGCAAATATTTTAGAACTCAATAGCAGGACAAGATTATGTTAGAAACTGATCAAGAGTAGCAGCTGATTAATACTGTAGTTTCACTGCAGCTGTTGTGCATAATCTCCATTTAATATCAGGGTAATCATCATAAAACATTTGATAGACACCAAAGCACCATGCAATGAGGTTGGTTAGCATGAGCGGCCCAGTGGGAATCACACCCCTGGACCTTGTTTTTTTTTTTGCTATGCTTACCCATTGAGCTACATAGGTTCACACCAGCTGCTACATAGGACTGCATCAGTGATGAAGATTCAGCGGTGTTGTGCGTGCTTGCTTGGCTGGCTGGCTCACCTGATATCATCATCGGTCACCATGAAGGCCTTGCAGAGAGGCTGCGCCGTGTTGAGCCACACTCCAGGGTTTTTCTCCACTGCAGCGGTGAGCTGTCCGGTGACGGGTGTGGGGCTGGTGTGCAGGGCGCTGGCGATGGCAGACAGCAGGGTTTTGTCTGAACAGACAGGCCCGACACCTGGAAAGAAGAGGGGAGGCACAGGTCATCAGGGTTATAGAAACATCCACACTTTGTATCGTCCATGGCCGTCATGTAAAATGCTCATGACTCTTACCCTGTAAGCCCTTGGGGAGATCCATGGTCTTCACCAGCTCCTCGGCAATATCAAACGCACTCAAACCACTCAACTTTCTCTCCCAAAACAACTGAAGATCAAGCACAAGCAAGCAAAAAAAAAACACAAGAATTAGTGTGGCTAGGCAAGAAATAATCACAAACATAACATTCTAGTTATGTCAGAATATTCTAGTGTGCCAGGTCGCCATTGTAAATAAGAATTTGTTCTTAATGACTTACCTGGTTAAATAAAGGCTAAATACAAATAAATAAATAGTTGATGTACTACTGCTCGGCTATATTTTACCACGGACGCCTGTTTACATCATCGATCAATCTAGGGCAGCGGTTTCCCAACCTTTTCCTTTTATGAAAATCTCTCAAATGTTCATGGCCCACATCATCTCAGAGCACTTTTTATTTTAACGATCAAGGGAGCTGTCCATCAGCACCACATAAACCAGAAACTAAAAGTGAGGCTAATTAACAAATAATTCATTACCAATTCAAAAACAGTATCATTCAACAATGGAGAAATGCATACATAACAATAATGATAATAAAACAAATAATCACAAAGATTGTAATGTTTTGCATTTGGCGGCCCACTTGCGAATACCTTTGTGGCCCACAGGTTGGGAATAGAGCGCCAAAGTCACGCCCTCTTCCGGGTTAGGCATACGAGCCAAGGAATTTCATCCGCCATTTATTTTTCCATAGACAACTCATAAAATGCTTATAAAAATAGTTTTTTATTTGGTCAAACCAAGCGATTCAGCTATATTCAGAATCAGGAGAGACCATAGAACACATTTAGATCCCTCTTCCCCCTCCAACGTTGTTGGTCTGAGTGAAATGTGCTATGGTCTCCCCTGATTCTAAATATAACTGGATCGCTTGGTTTGACCAAATAATGTCAGACATTAATTCCCAAATATGGATACGCCCATGCGTAAATAGGAAAGGCGCTGTCTGGCAATGGTTTGTATGCCTAACTCGGAAGAGGGCGTGACTTTGGCACTCCATGGCTGATCTAGGGGAACATAACTAGATTAAATTATCCCCTTCAGCTGTAAATACAAAATGACACAGCCAGAGTGAGACAAAAAACAACACAACACAAGACCCTATGTGTTGTTTTGGTCCACTGTGGGTAAATTACTTACAACTATTTTTCATTTAATATCCTTTGTCTGGCTTGTGATGATCAGACAAACATAAAATTATCACATAAAAAAAATTCCACAAGAAGTGGAACGTTGTGGATGCAGGCAGCCCTCTTGACTCACCTGTTTTGGTTGGTCCACAGCCTTCTGTGGGTCTACCTTCACCTTGTTGTTGGGGTGATTTGTGACCTTGGTTACTGGTTGTTTAAAGATGGATGCCGTCTGTCGAACTGGTAGTGTTGTGTTTAAGTCAGGCTTGGCCTTCAAGAAAGACGAACATAAACACAAGATTGGCAATAATCAATTATTTTAGAAACTTTTTTAGAATGACTACGGTAGTTTCTTGTTTTTATTTTTTCTGACTTTCCACTTATGAAATAATTACATATCAGATTGGCTCATACAGTGAAGACTTGCACAGATCAAGTCGCTGTAGGTAACAGGCAGCAGATGTAATCAAGAAAGAACAGCATCGTTCCTTGAACTGCTCATAAAAACATCACTTAAAAGATACGCACTCCACTGATATTCTCAAAATGTTCCTATTAAAGTAGCAATGCACATGTGCCAAGAGAGGTTTTTGATATTTCACTGATATTAGACTAAAATAGATCTCCCCCAGAATTAAAACACCATGTCCAGAGACATGATGTACATGTTAGAAATCAGGAATATTCTGCCTTTTTCACATGTAGAAGGATGTTCAAACGTTCAAGCAGTGCAAAGGGGGGATACAAAAAAAGTGCAATGTATTAATCATCTATGTCTATAAAGTTCAGTAAAAACAATGGATCAATGATCGATGCGCTGTATTGACAGATACTTCAATCTACAAAAAAGTCTTTGCATCTATTATTTAAATTGAGGAGTGTGGAGGAGAGAAGTTAAGGAATATCCCGATTCAAGTTGCATTTATGTAGGCTACAGTCGTTTTTGGCTCTCTAAATACAGGTACAATTAAAAAATATATATAATAACCCTCACGAACGTCTCACCTTGATCTGATGGTTGCCATCATAAAGATGCTTGTGTCTGTTGCGCTGCACTTTGGCCATGAGCATCCGTCCAGGGCGCGGGTGGCTGGCGTGCACATCTGCCGTGCCCAGACAGCGGATTATCTGGGGTTTACTCAAGAAGCGCTTTGTAGGTGGACTAGACAAGAGCAAGCAAAGGAAAATCAACATCACGGTCACTTCTCAAACACACAGGCTTTCTGTAGTTGGATTTTCCAGTTGCTATGAGCATTGCATTTTTTAAGACAAACCACTTGGCTGTGCTGTCAATGTGCGGGTAATTGTAACGCGTTAATAACATCATAATAATAATCTGAAAGGATATTAATCAAGGGTGAGCTATGCACCACTAAAATAACGTACATCATCATCTTCTCCGATTCACTTATCAGCATCAGTGCGTTGTGTTGCAGCTGCCATGCTTATAGCGTCTTGCAATGTCTCCCATTATTAACTGTGCGGGCTCGGGCCCACCGCAAGTCAAGCATGTGTAAACAATGAAAGTTAGCAAGCTAATCAAGCTAGCTAGGTAGCGAACGTCAACGTTACCAACAACCAGCATACCACACAGTATTCCATTATCCTGTATAACTGTATCTTTGCCATTTTAACACGATAAACATAAAATGCCCCAAAGCCTAAATTAGCTAATCGAACCCACTCCTCGTGCTGGCAGTTTAGCGTGTAAATACGCCGATTTGTTCATTACGTTAACGTTAGCTGATGAGAGTTTTGCACAAGCTGCAAAAAGCACGCATGCATTTCCTGCAGAAAGAAAAGTTTTTTAACAACTCCGTCGACTGTATATTTGGCGCACACCTTTTTCTTTCCATGTTTCCGATCGTCTTGAGTCGCTTGGTCTTGGATTGTGAATGGTGATAATTAATAAGCTAGCTAGCCACTACAGTCGTTGGATTTGCACAGCGTTTGTTGTCAGCTGTCCCTGCTTTCTCCAGTCTAGACTTTTATTAGATCACTCCGCCAAGTAACCTGTTAACATAATAAGCATCGCAATCCATCCGCAACGCTCGTGTAAAGTAGTCCCTAAAGGTAGCTCGCTCAATAATAACTAGCTATTGTTGCTGGTCTGTGATATAGACTACGGTATTTGTAATTCAAATTCTGTCCACAATTGTATAATTAAAAACAAATGTATATTTATTTACACATGTATCTGAAAAAGCTAGTTATGAGATGCATGTGACTGCTAGTCTACTGCAGTTGGGTACTTATGGGCAACATTGCATTGTAGAGTCGCATGATCAGTCACAAGATTAAGGGGGGGAAACACCAGAGGCACAACATAAAATTCTATTTTTAATCCCGACCTTCAGTCAATATAAACTTACCCAATTAAAGCCCAAGAAAACTGTAGCCCTGCAATGCATTCAACAACACTTAAATACTTAACTGTAATTCTCGCATGATATTGAGGACAGAAAAATGTTGAATCAGATTATGAATCCATTGCAAGTGAAATAATTAAACAAAATCGCACCATATAGGATAAAATTAAAATTTATTTTGTTCTTGTAAAAACAGTTATGGTATGAGATGGACCCAAGTTGACATGAAACTAAAAATGTTCACAGGTTTTCCATCTGGCAAACCTGGTTTGATCGACAGTACACACGAGACTGGTTCAATGAAGCACCAAAATAGTTTGAGGTCAGCTGTGTAGGAATATGAAATAAATAAACAAAAGTCCATTTATCCTGAAGTCTGCATTTTCAAAATCCTGTCAGTCACCCATTCACTGTCTGAGCACCAGAGGCCCAATGCATTTTCAGAGGATGTTGAGGTTGAACAGGTAATCGATGTAGAGTCTAAAGGCTGCAGGGTGATGGCGGCCTCCAATGGACATGAGGTTGTGCCACAGCGTGAAGAGCCCGAGGTTGTGTCAGTGTGAGGAGGAGCCCTCTGCGGCAGCTGTAGTTGTGTGTTCATCTGGTCCAGTCTTTGTGTAAAACCCACACCGACCTGAGAGAAGAGGAACACAGAAACCCTTCTGATAGATTGAATGTCTGTGTTTAAAATCTACAAGATGTTACAGTAGTTATCTTTTAATGACATGGTTTGAAGTGAGAATGAGCAGTTACACCATTTAAAAAAGACATTGACAAACTTATACTGAGATTTGTGTGGGTTAAAACAAAAAGCCATCTTACCTAAATAAAATCACTTTAATTTTCAATTTCTCACATCAAACAACTTGGCTGGAGAGTGATCCAAGGATTTTTAGGCATTGCTATTATTATTATGTATTGGAAGGGTTAGAGGGAGTTTGTCTCTTGAGAGATATTTGTGTTTAAACTTGCCCAGTCACACTACTAGAGACCAGGCATGACCAGAGCAATTTAGAGAGAGAGTGGTGTCAGCGGAGGACCAAAATGCATGACTCATTAGCCAATGAACAGCCAGGAAGGGGTCTCGCGCTACTTTTGAATGCTAAAATAAAGCTGATAATGTACTGTACTAGTGCTGCTTAATCCAGGACCTTACTTCCTGGAACTCTTGAGAGTAAAAAACTGGTCCATTGGAGTTGGAGTGAATGGAGATGTCGTGACTCTTCTATATACATGGCTCTGGGCATGCATGACTACTACTCACCTTCATCTCCACTAAGGTCAGGATCCTCCGCACTGGCACTGACTAGCCACTGAGATGCCACGAGGTGACACTACCTGCCAGTGCCACTAGGAGGATCCTATTCCTGGTGTCTCTCTTCATATCTCTATTATTTCTGTCTGCAGAAACATAAAACTGTCAATCCAATACCAAGCAGAAGTTTGAGCTGTAACAATAACCTGTGGTGTTCCTGTGCTCGATGGCACACAGTAAATACAGATCAAAGCATCCTTTATGTCCTTCTGGAGAGCAGAGTAAATTTTTCTGCCTTGGAAGTCAGAACTAATTTCTGTATCACTAGCATGATATAAAGCCAGTTTGGATGTAAAAGTTAGTCCATCATCACATGACTCTACAAAGTGCTATTCTCCTTCATGTGCGTGAGCAAAGCCACACACAAAATATTACCAGTCATACAAATGGTCACACCTATATTTCCCATATCTGTGACTAACCTGAGTGCCTCTACTCGTCCTTCTTGAATTTGCCGTTGATGTAGGGAACATAATCCAGGACCAAGCGCCAGTCTGTGAAGTGGACCAGAGCTACTCCTCCCACTGAGCCCCATACTCCCAGAGTGGGGACCCTGTAGAGGAGAAAACACTGGCAAGGTTTACAAAAACATCATCACAAAAAAAATCAAAGTAGTTAAAATTACCTATTGCTGACCTTCAGACAGACCTTTTTTATGTAATTTGGTGTAGTCTGAAGTATGTCAAACAGCAATATCAGGCTATCTTGGCTCAATTGTTGAGTATCTATGGGATCAAATAATCATTATCCCACAGGCATCCAGGTATTGAGCAAAACTAAGCAACAAACTAATGAAGGGGGGGGGGGCTTCTTGGGAGGCCTACAGTCTCAGACTTTGAAAACCCCTGAGCTATTGCATTCTCAATTCAAACACTTAATTAAACTAAATTATTTTGTCGTGCCTTCTCTAAAGTGTCAACAGGCTCCTCTAAAGATGAAAAATAAACTTCCATGAAAAAAATGCTTGGAATAATTAGAGTATGTATGTAAATATTGGAAATACTCCAGCAACATGAGCAGAACAAACTATCCCTCCAATCTGGTAAAGAACTATATGGAATTTTTAGTCACACATGCAAACATTTTCAGGTGACTTATATACTGTAAGTATGCATGAGACATGATCTAACGTTATTTGAGGTGACAGCTGTATCATCATTATCACTGTGACCTCAGTAAGGCTAGTAGCTAGCTAAAGGTAAGGGCACCTCGAAATACTGTTATCCCAGCGCTCATGACTGACTCATGCCTGCTTTATAAACACTAGTTCAAAATACACAACTTCTTACCATAATTTGGCAATGGCCACATACTTCTGACCGATCAGTTTACTGATCATTTTGGCTGAACCTATCCCTCTTGAGGTTAGCTGTGAGCCGTGCTGGCTAAAAAGAGTCGTTTGCAGCGAAGGACTTCCCGTTTGGAGACAAGGAACCTATAAAAGAAGGAAGAGTCATTACATCATACCAACATGCGCTGCTTGGGGCCAGGGCCATTTCCTAACGTGTACTGTCTGTCTGACATTCGTATATTTGCTGTTGGTCTCCAAATACTTAATTCGACTCGCCATGAGTGTGCTTGTCCATGCATCTCCCATAGGCTTCGATAGAAGTGGCACGCACCAAAGTCTGGCGACAAGAAGCAAGCAGCGCATTGTATGACGTAATGACTATTCCTTCTTTTATATGTTCCTTGTTTGCAGATTGTGCATCCGGTTGTTGTTATATCAGATCAGCAAATAGTCATAATAATACAGACTCATAATATTAATATGTGAAAAAAATGTAAATCCGCAAGAGTTCTAAAACTATTTTAACATTCAGATGACTGGACTTTTTTTAAACTGATACCATGGCTTTGCAATTAACACTTACACTATAGCTGATGGAGGTTCAATCATAAAACACATTATGGCTTATATATAACCAGTGGTGTATTAAAGGGTGGGAAATTATGAACTCCAGTTTGTGATCACCACGACGAAAACAGCCACCAGTAAACACAAAGCTGCCTTTTTTAACAGCCTACTACTGGTACTTGGGTATTAAAGTTTCCTACTCTCTTCCCAGGGTCACAGGAGGGTGCAGCCAGCCTATACCAGCATCCTGGGCAGGTAGGTAGACACCTTGGTCAGGTCACCAAAATACTGGTCGTTTGAGTTCGTCCTTTTCCACCACCATGCAATACAGAAACTAGAAAACATATATGACCCGTTATTGCATTGGTTCTCAAATGGGGGTCCGGGGTAGCTGGTCCGGGGCACTTTGCACTTTTGCATATATATATATATATATATATATATATACATACACCGGTATATATATATATATTTTTTTTTTGCAAAAGCTTCATAGTTCAACGAAAATATGTTATGCTTTAAATCTAAAATGGTTCATGGATTACATTCAAATCTAACAAACCTATCCATTTAAAAGTCAAGCACGTTACTGTGGAAACAATTAAGCGGAGCCCAAAATCACAAATCAGAATGGGGGGTCCCGGGGAAATTTCTATCTTGTAAGGGGCCCTTGGCATTAAAAACATTTGAGAACCTCTGCTTTATTGCATTCCCCCCCCCCCCCACACTTGGCTAGAGGAGTTTAAAAAAAAGACATTGGGAGGTGTATTTTGTTATTAAAAATGGCACATTTATTGCTACATTACTGTTATATACACGACAGTTCTCAATATCTACTTTATATATAAAAAATAGGAAACTGGAGGCACTTTGAGGACATAGCCTAAATAGATGTTGTCCCCAAACATGAGTGAGACAGTGAGTTCTGTAGCAGGTTATCTGTTGTGGAGGACATTGGGGGAGAGGGGGAGAGGGATCTGTTACAAAGAATACCAGGTGTGCATTTTGAAAAGAGGAACTCAACTGTTAATGTAGACATGTTCCTCATAATGTAAAATAAAAGTAGCAATGTTTAGTACTCATTTTCCATATCTCATCATCAAGAGCACAACCTCTGGGGAAAAAAGCTGAATTGACAGAAAACAATGTTTGGGGCTAAATCCACAGGGGGAAGATTTTGTGATGATGAAACAAACTGACAAAACAAAGAGGTAAACCAAATACTGTTACATATCAGTATCAGCTTACAATGATAAAGCTGATGAGGACACACCGCTGCACATATATATCAATGCACATGCCAGAGTCAAGGATGAAATTATATTTCTTTAACAAATTCAGTACATAATAGATGAGATTTTTTTTAAGTACAGTTTTCAGCGTCACATAGTAAAAGTTGTCGACGTCGGTTTCTCCATCAACTTACATCTACTGACACAAGCAGACGCTGAGTCGTCCGTGTCATCAATGAGTTGTAATTCTTCATTTAGATGTGCTGCTGAGACATTGTCAAATGTTACCCAAGTAAATCTTTTTTTTTTTTATTATACATCTGTATTATAAAAAAGGTACAACCTATAAATCCTCAAATGCAATGTCATCCACCATGTAGCAGAGAAGTATTCAGGCACTAGTGAGTAACCATTATCAAAACTCCCAAAGTCAGGAAAATGACTAAGGCCACCCTTTTGATTCATTTTTATGCTTCATATGCAGTCATAATGAAACATTGAATTATGTTGCAGATTGTGCAGAACGACCCTATACCTCACAATAACCAACATCAGTGAATGTGGGAGTTGGGGGTACGCTGAAGGGAGAGGGGGAACTTTCTTGTGTTGTCTGTTGTTTTTCAGCCAAACCATATATTAATTTACATCGGTTTTTTTGTGCCTTGCAACACCTGAACATTCCAATTACAACTAAACTGGCTCGACAGGCTTTTGTTGAAGCAGGGTAAAAAACAAAACAAAGAAAAGAAAAAGAAGAGCGATATAACAGCCGCGTGTGCTACAGCCAGATCATTTAGGCATTCCTAACATCCCAGCACCTGGCACAAAATGTTCAGGATGAAAGAACACACCTCACTTTGTTCCTGGAATCTAAATTGAGAAGTTGTCTTACATTTAAACAATGTAAACAAACAAAAAAGAAAACTCATTCCAAAAAGTAAAAACTCATACAACTATTTTACAATGTAAAAAATAAAAATAAAAAAACAATATGATAAATCAATTCTACAAAAGGAAGATCCTTACAAACAGGCTTTGCAAATTGTTCGGGGGGAAAGGGGGGTGGGGGGGGGACGAACACCAAAATGCTCTTCAACAGAGCAGCAACCAAAAAAAGTCAGTCAATGGCAATTGGGGGAATTCACCAGAAGGTAGCGCTATAACACTCATGATCCCTTTCAATACTCATCTACCATTTCCATCTGACCCTTCCAGTAAAGTGTAGTTTACCAAAATACAGACTGCTCCGAGTCTTACGTTAAGTCTTCATTTTTCGTTACCTGGACATGTGAGTTCACCATGCTGCAAGAAAGTGTCTTTAGCTGTGGTGCGACAGACAGCGGCACGCTGAAGTGACACTGGGCTGCATTTCGAGGCAGAAGGTGCCGTGTGTCCACTCGTCCCGGCTTGAGACTCGAGGGCGGCGGGGAAACCGACTTTTGACGATGGCGACCGACGACGTGAGCGGCAAAGGAGGACGACTTCCTGTAACGCTTCAGTCCGACAAGCAGCCTCACAAAAGGGGATGCTGGAGAAGAAGACCTGCGTCCACCACGACCGCGTGATCCAGCATCTCACTGCAGATCCTGCGTTCATAAGTTCTCGCTCGGTGTGTCGGTGGTAGATCCCTCGCTCGCTCGCTGCCGGTCTTTCCATTCCGTACACTTGGCAGTGGCATTGATAGATGTACAGGACTTGGGGATAGAAAGGAGGGCGAGAGATCCATGATTTCAAAAACAAAACAAAAAAACCACCACATAGACAAGTCAGCGACTGTGGCACCTTTTCAGGCCGAAAAAAGAAAATACAGCCAAGAGTTACCAGCATACCAGCAGGGGGCGCTGTCCTCTGACTGTCCAGTCTTTTAACTGCTGGATGTCTCCCAACCTACCTCCGTATTTCAGTCATCATTATGAGAGGAAACAACTTTTTCATCTTACCCAAACACTATGCATTAGGCCTATATCAGGCAAATGTTCAGACATAGGTATTATTCAAACATTGATTATACTCAGGTGTCCGCTTTGCTTGTAATGAATGTAAGACCTTCTTTTCAGATGGGAATGCCAAATAACTATTCAAGGATACAAATCCTAACTTTGCTCACATGAGCAAATTGATCCAAAAGTTCTATTTGATCCAAACAAAGTTTTGCTCCCAACATGTAAAGCAACTGTTTTTTTTCTTAAATGTCTTACAAAAACATGACCATTAGACAGAACTTCCTCGTGTTCAATTTCCGCGCCGTCTCCAAAACCAGTCTCCTCAGGTATTGTTATGGGAACAATTCGTAAAACTTTCTCTCTGTATGAGTGTGCTTGTTACTCTTGTATTCATGGTCAGGAATGTGGCCACCTGCTCGGTCAGTAATGAGGTGTGTGTGTGTGTGTGTGTGTGTGTGTGTGTGTGTGTGTGTGTGTGTGTGTGTGTGTGTGGGTGTGGGTGTGTGTGTGTGTGTGTGTGTGTGTGTGTGTGTGTTTTCCATAAGTTGATTAACACACACTGAGATGCATGACAATAATAGATTAAGGCCACGTGTTCTAAGGGCTGTACAATCAACAGGAACTGGAAGAGAAGCGAGAGAGAAAACACAATGAATCTCCACTCCAAAGTCATGTTACAAAGAAACAACAAACAATATTAGATATTTATTTGCAACATTATAACTAGTAGTTTACTTCATACTGGTGATGCTGCTACATTCACAGGTACAATAAAAACCCAGTGTAAAAGATTCTGCGGACTGACCTGAGAATTACATATGGCTCACAGGGTTGTGTCCATCGCCTCCTAGACCGGGGTGACCCCCTCCCAGCTGCATCTGGGGGTCCACACCTGACACCTTCTCCTCCTCTCGTCTCTTGAGGCAGGCGGCCTTCGGGTTCAAATTACGCTCTTCGAGAAAAGGGACACACGGGTTAAATACAAAATCGTGAAAGACGTCGTTCATCATTTCATAGTTTTGCCCTAAAGAGTTGGAAAAATAAAAGACATTAAAAACAGCAAGGGGGCACACTTCTGAATGGACAGATAAGGCAATCAATTTGGGAGGAGGAGGGGATGTTAAACAGAAAAGCAGAGTGCAAGAGAGGAAAGTGGACAGTAGAAAGAGACAGCTACAGGAAGTGGACAGTAGGAAGAGACAGCTACAGGAAGTGGACAGTAGGAAGAGACAGCTACAGGAAGTGGACAGTAGGAAGAGACAGCTACAGGAAGTGGACAGTAGGAAGAGAGACAGCTGCAGGAAGAGGACAGTAGGAAGAGACAGCTGCACGAAGAGGACAGTAGGAAGAGAGACAGCTGCAGGAAGAGGACAGTAGGAAGAGAGACAGCTGCAGGAAGAGGACAGTAGGAAGAGAGACAGCTGCAGGAAGAGGACAGTAGGAAGAGACAGCTGCAGGAAGAGGACAGTAGGAAGAGAGACAGCTGCAGGAAGAGGACAGTAGGAAGAGAGACAGCTGCAGGAAGAGGACAGTAGGAAGAGAGACAGCTGCAGGAAGAGGACAGTAGCAAGAGAGACAGCTGCAGGAAGAGGACAGTAGGAAGAGACAGCTGCAGGAAGAGGACAGTAGGAAGAGAGACAGCTGCAGGAAGAGGACAGTAGCAAGAGAGACAGCTGCAGGAAGAGGACAGTAGGAAGAGACAGCTGCAGGAAGAGGACAGTAGGAAGAGAGACAGCTGCAGGAAGAGGACAGTAGGAAGAGAGACAGCTGCAGGAAGAGGACAGTAGGAAGAGACAGCTGCAGGAAGAGGACAGTAGGAAGAGAGACAGCTGCAGGAGTTTGGCAGAAGAGCAGGAACACACTTCCTCCGCTCCTTTCTCCCTCTTCCTCATTCCTTCTGTATTTTTCCAAGTGGAAAAATGGAAATGGCAAAAGACAATGGCGAGTGAGGACAGAGTAACTTTTGCGACTGGTGGTGCTGCGTAGATGGACTCTGTCCCCCTTTGGCTTTGTTGTCGGTAAGAGATGGTGGGATTTGCCGGACAGGCAGGTCTTCCTGTTTGGGGGCGGACCTACCTCGCACCTGCTTCTCCAGGCCCAGTATGACCTGGACAGCCTGCTGCAGGATGATGAGCTTGGTCTGGGCCTTGTCGTTGTTCACATGGACCTGAACCATCCTGCCCAGCTCTCTGAAGGCTTCGTTAATGTCGCGCACGCGCACCCTCTCCCTGGTATTGTTAGCGTGGCGGCGCTCGCGCTCCCTCTGCTCCTTCTCCTCGGCAGTCAGGTTCTCGTCCGTCACCGAGGCGACGCTGCAGCTGCTGCCGGGGAGGAGAGGGGGGTTGGGAAGGGCCGGTTAACACACCCAAATCACAACCCTTTACTGGTCCTACTCTGAGGTGCTGGTCCTACTCTGAGGTGCTGGTTTATAAAAACCCCTCCCCTACACCTTTGGGGGATTATCTATCCTATACGTCACTGACGCCCCCCCTCTCTCATCTCAAGAGGAGCGTCATCATATCATGGAGCCATACGCCTACAGTCAGGCGAATCCTTCTGTCCAAGCATGACACAAGCTTACGGCTCTCAGACCAGGACGACACCAGTGGATTCGTTGGAAGTAAGATTCCAGTAAAGCGGCGCAGGAGAGCGAGCGGAGGGGTGGAAATCGAGGACATGTCTTTCGTGGCTCCACAGTATGTCCTGTTGAAGACTAATAATTGGTCTTTCCAAAACAAAAATGCATATTCAGGTCTTGTGTAGAGAATAAACTAATTGGCAACAAATTATTATTATTATTTTTTTTTATTATCCATTCTTGGCAGACCGTTCGTTCAGTCGGTCAAAGTCTTTGAGACGCTGCAGGTTCCTTAGTCACATCGAGTTAGAATGGTGTGCCTATGATTTAATGCTAAGATAAAAAATATTTGATGCCACGATGAACCATTGCAATTGAATTGGGACAAGGACGGGGACAAATGTATCCTCGAGTCTAACCAACTCCAATTAGTTGAGGCTTTTATGGTCACTGAGGTCCAGGATGGAAGTTGAGGGGACATGGGGGCTGTCCACAACGGGACAAGAGGAGTATGAGGAGGTGAGAGAGAGAAAGGGAGAGAGGAAGCGACACCCTCTGCCAGGTAGAGCGCATAGACAAGAGGCCACGGAGAGAAAGCCAAGGAGAAAAGAGACTGGTAAATACATCGGCAGTAGGAGATGTATTTATCTGAATGTGAGGAAGAGGTAGGTCACGTCTGCCATCTGCAAAAAGGAAAATGAGAGAGGGGGCGGGGACAGAATGAGGAAATGGCAACTATGGTAAAAGAAAACAGTAAAATGAAAGGGTTAACATGTGAGAGGACAGAACATGCAGCACAGAGAGACACTGCAACATACAAGTGGGAGCTGGGTTAATTGACATGACAGACAGACAGAGTCCCTGCTTTCCTGTTAGCCTGTGTCCTATAGACCAAATCACCGTGACGTCACCATGTGAACAACATTACTTCCGGGTACCACTTTGGGAAGGCGGCAGGTTTAAATGTGCGTGTTGTCAAATAAATGCTGTCAAACCCTCTCGTTTTCGGCCGACTACTTTCAATTTAAATGTTCAAACGGTTGGTAAACATGCTTGTCCGACGTATCTAGCCATTCTTCTGTGTTTGTTTTATGTAGTGTTAGCTAGCTAATAACGTTTGTTTACAACTGTCAAACTCACTGTTTTTTTGCAGACTCGTTAACGACAGAGCTACTGACGCCACGTTAATTTAATTTAGCTTCAAGTCTACTCTGGTCTGGTCCAACAGGTAAATTAGCTAGTCTGGTCTCCACTAACGTTAGCGAAAGTGTTGTTATGAATGATATTAAAACAACAACACAACACGAAAGAACCATTTTTGTCTTCTTTGTCTGTTTTTGTCTTCAACACGTCAGTTTGTGCCGTTCACCGCCATTATGATGTGTGGATCCCAGGGGTAACCGGAAGAAATGTAAACATCCCCGCTGATTTGGTCTATAGAGACAGTCCGCATAGAGAACGCCCACAAAATGTTAAATGGCTGGCGCGCGAGTGGGGTAAAACTGCCGATATATCTCATGGGCTGACTCACCAAAAGACAGTGCTGTGACTCTAAACTACATGTTTGGGGGTTCTAGAGCAGAACACAAGACGTCTGCTCAGATGTGCGTTTACTGCGGTGGTTAAATCCCCGATCGTGTCTGCCTGGGCTGGGCTATCAGCTAAATTCTAACTTTGCTGAATGGATAGAACAGGGGAATTTACCCCACCCTGACCCCGCCCCCAGACTAACCCAGCGTCTATTGTGGGCGTTCCTAGCGCCTGTATGGGCGTTCCCAGACATGCAGACTTTCTCTATAGTATATGGGCAGACTTATGGCAGGGGGCAAGGGATGGCAGGAAACGGACAGCTATACTAAGAGCGGACATAAAAATATAAAGAAGAAAGGCCACCATATTTTAAGGGAAGAGAAAAGCAAAAAAAAACAAAAAAAAAACATGTGGTCTTTTCCAACAAATCAAAAGGGTAGTTTCAAGTCTATAGAGAGGCAAAGTGACCGCCTACTTCCTGCTTCAGCACTGTACCAGAGATTTTCATCCGCCATTTATTTTCCCATAGAAATTTCACAAAATGCTGATAAAAATATTTTTACTTCATCAAACCAAACGGTTCAGCTATATTTAGAATCGGGAGAGACCATAGAACATTTCACTCGGACCAACAACAACAAAAAACTACATAGAAAGAATATTTTCTTTAAATCCGCAATTCTTTTATGTTTCGGTCTGATTGAAATGTTATGTGGTCTCTCCTGTTTCTAAATATATCTGAACCGTTTTGGTTTTAACAAGTAAAAACAAATTAATACGCATTTTACAAAATGTCTATGGGAAAAATAAATGGGGGATGAAAATCTCTGGTACAGTGCTGAAGCAGGAAGTAGGCGGTCACTTTGCCTCTCTATACAAGCAAGCTAAGAGACGAGTGAAAAATATCTCAAAGGTTTTGATTAGGGATGTTCACCAGTTATCGAAAATCGATAAATGATCGTTAAGGAATGGAATCGATCATGTGGAATTTTTATCGATTTTGTTGTTATTAAAAAAAGTTTTTTTTTTTTTTTGCGGACTAGGTTTGGGTGGAATTCGTTCCTCCTCGCCCCACTCCATTGCACAGCCGACTAACGTGAGGTGGAGCTTCATATAGTCTCTAGTTTTCTGGCTGGGCACGGGCCTTTGTGCCAACAAAACTGTTTTAAACATGGGGAATTCACACCGGCATGCCGGGGACAGCAGAGAGTTGGAGAGGAGACACATTGAAATAAAGAGTTCATTGAGGAGAACACGTTGTCTTTCGTATTTTCTGCCATAGGCATTCATTTTGTAAAAATAAATAAATAAATAAATATATATATATATATATATATATATATATATAAATATTATTATTAATATGATCAATAATCGATAATTGATCGTTAATTTTCCCCGATTTTCGATTATGGAAATTTTTCAAAATGAACATCCCTAGTTTTGATGCTACATTGGTTAGGAAAAGCACAATGAGGCAAGAGTGGTAAAAGCAAATGAGGGGAAACAAAAAAACATGCCATGTTAATCCAGTCAAGGGGTGAGGGGGCAGCAGAGAGAGACATGTAAGCATCGTCACAGTGGAGACAGACAGGCAGGCAGGCAGACAGACAGACAGACAGGCAGGCAGACAGACAGACAGCCAATCGTAAGACAGACTAGGCAACACATACGACATCTGCCTGTATGCGTGACCACCGAGGAGCAACACCTTGTAGGATGAACCAGAGAATGGCCACGTCTCAAAACAGCCGCACACAGCTTCATTTCGTCAATCCCCGCTCCTCACTTGGTTGATCTTGTAAAAAAATCACAGATGGACTGACACAAAAAAAGTATAGTGCCTTCACTTAATGTGACCGTAAGTAGCATCATGTGTCTACCAGTATTAATTGAGTTTAAGAAAACAAATAAGGAAACCATGAAATCTAAAAAAAAAAAAAAAAAAGAAGAAGAAAAGATCTAACTTTGAAGTAACAGGAGGCATGGGATGTGTAGAAGTGAAGCCATGTGGGAGTTTTGGATTGTAAAAAAAAGGGGCCCCTCCCCTCCTCCTCCTCCTCCTCCTCCTCCTTTCTCCCTGGACCCCCACTGACCTCGAACTTGCTGCTCCAGGTTGAGTATAACGTTAACGGCCTGGTGCAGTATGAGCAGTTTGGTCTGGGGTTTCTCATTGCTCAGATGGAGCTGACACATGCGGCCCAGCTCCTTAAAAGCCTCGTTGATGTCCCGCACGCGTAGCCGCTCGCGGGCGTTGTTTGCCACCCGCCGCTCTTTCTCCCGCTCCGCCTTAACCTCCACTGGCAGATCTTCGTCATCGTCATCCAAGTCATCGTGACTGGCGGGCGAAGAGCCACGCGGGCGAAGAGCCACGCCAGACAGCAGACGAAGGGGGAAGGAAACAATAGTATGGGTACGGTTCACTGGAAATCACTTCCCAATGATGGTTTGTGTACAACTCACTCTTCTCCCTATTCCGCCCGAGTCCACTGCTCTAACTCCAATGACGTCTAACAAGTCTAAAATAATATTCAAAATGGTATGAGCTCATTTGGTTACAAACTTACACAAACAGCTGATAAATCTTAGATCAACTCATTCTAAGGCACTACTATGACATGTGTATGCAGAGTAGGTAGGTAGTCCAATTCCTGTTTCCAAACAATTGATGAGAAATTAGGCATGTCTTACACAGGGAAAACGTTAAGATCACCTAGACTGGGAAGTATCTCTATCAGCTCCTCCCTCCTACTTCAAGAATTGCCACTACTTAAGTGGCAGGTGATTAAAATAAAAAATGATGTATACCAACTAGTGATCAAATTGTATTAACACAAATTAAGTCTCTTTATGACCTTCAACAGTCTTAACTCTGCTCTACAAAAGGTCTGGAAATGGTAAATCTCCGAAACAATACCAATTTTTTTTTGCACTTTATAATCTCACTATCACATTAAGCACAAACTGTAGAGCCACATTCCAGTCATGCCTTAGCTTCGGCATCATTTAGGTCCATAACATCAAGCACGGGGAAATTAGAATAAAGAGATAAATATTGACTATTGTGACGTCTTACCCGTTCATTCAAATTCTTGTCTGTTTTGATCTTAATAGGCTAGTGCCCGTACACTCTTGCTGAATTCTTGAAATAAATAATTAGAAATTAATGATCATGTGAGTGTAACAAGCAAGACCATTTCCTGACACATAATAGATACTTATGTGAAATAGAAATTTGATGTGTAAATACGTAGTATTTAAGTTGTATCAATGTTCAAGACATAAATATTCTGTTCCACATGAGGGAGGCTTTTTAGACACCTTGTTCGAATGCGGTTCTTGTCTTTTTTCTCATCGTCCGACTTGTCACCCATGGAGGAGTTCTCGTCGTCGTCCTCCCGGTCCCTGTCCCTGTCCCGGTCCCTGTCCTCTCGTTTGATATCGCTGCCACCGGAACGGGATATGCTACCGGGCAGACCTGGGGACACACGAGGAATAAAAGGCACTGAGCTTCAACATCCAAGATAAGATACCTATCCCGAATTAGGGATGTAACGATAACCGGTTTTAATGATAACCGTGATAAAATTCCTTACGATAACCGTACCGTTTCAAGTTTTCATTATCATTAAAACCGTGGTACCGTGATTACCATGTTACCGTGATTACAGTGTTTTGAAAAACATGGTAAATACTGTCCCATCAACCAAAGTTGGCAACCGTCTCCGAGATGCAGACGCGCAGCCTTGGAGAAATGATTTCAGTGAGTGTATCAATCCTTTTTGGGTCTGAGTTTTCAATATAAAACTTGGTGAAATGATTTCTGTATTAGTGTATTAGTACTTAAAAAAAAAAAAATCTGCACATTTTAACAAACCGTGATAATACTGATAATGTGATCATTTTGGTCACTATAATTGTGATATGAAATTTTCATATCGTTCCATCTCTAGTCCCGATATGGTTTGGGGAAAGTATTAACACTTATAATGACTTACCGTACTCACTTCGAGCAGAGTGAAGCAGAAAGACTCACCGGTAAAGCCTTCAGGCTGAGAGCCTGGCTGGCCAGAGGGAGGGCCGTGGTGACCATGCAAAAGTCCTCCACTAGAGGGCAGACCGACAGAGTCCTCGTGGAGACTGGCAACCTATAGGACCAGACATTTAACATAAACTGTGATTCAATCATCTTGTTTAAAAAAAAAAAAAAAAAAGAATATTGGCACAGAAAATAAGGGCAATAACAAAATGCATACCGCCCTCACTCTCTGAGCCTACATTCATTTAGAGATCATAAAAGTCCATTCAGTCATTTTGCTGCTAAGCTTTTCACGAGTCTCACCAGTCCAGGCAGGCGGCTGGCCAGTCCCAGGCCTGCACTGCCGAAGGCGCCTAGGCCAGACGACAGCAGGCTGTGCATGTCGGCCAGGCTGGGCCCGCCCTGACCACTCGCATGACGCTGGAGAACATGGATGGCTTCCTCCAAATGGTCCTCCATTTTATTCTGCTGTGGAAGCGGGAGACAACACAGTAAAGAATGTGGCAGCAGAAGAAGATGATGCGTTTTACAACCATAATCAGCCGGCGCCTTTCAACCACTGACTGTATAATATATGGACAGTGCGTCTTCCACTTCCTACCGCTATGGAAAAATGAAGCCGAAATATCTCCGTTTCAGGGAGCGGCCATCTTTGCTCGTTTGACGTCATTTGCAACCCGACTCTGCGCAGCAAGAGTCGGGCTGAGCCCCCTCAGCCATGCCGTAGTTTTGACAGTGGCTGCCACAGCTGTCAATCATCCCCTTTTTATATAGTCAGCTGACGATTAAAAAAACAAACTTATCAGAAAAACGAACATTTGAACATACATCAGCGTAATAAGAAGTACCTAAAATGGCAGAAACCATCTTTGGGAAAAATGCATTTGTACTTTGAGGGGGTGGGATTTATGATCTATACTGCAGCCAGCCACCAGGGGGTGATGTTTTGGCTTCACTTTTTGGGAGCCGACATGATGTCCAAATTAAACAGTCAATGCTTTCAACCCTCAAAATATCAGCGCATGTATGCTTCCACTGAATATAGGTTGACAATCTTTTGATGCACATTTCATACGGAAAAGAAAGAAGAAGACATGTGGACTCACCAGGGCCTGAATTCCACCCTCAAAGTTGGGAGAGGGCGTGGCCTGGCCAGAGGACCTGGTCCACTGGGATGCAGAGCCTGGATAAAAAAAAGGATCACAGAGGTCAGACAGATGCACGTACCCTCATATATCAAGTGAGCTTGTGATCTAAACCAGTGGTTCTCAAATAGGGGCCCGGGGACCTCCAGGGGGTTCCAGGGGGTCCCCAGCCAAAAGGGGGGTAATTTATTTTCGCTATAATTCCACTCATAAGTAACACAATGACTATTTTGGTCATGGGTTTTATACACTTTCTGTAATAAAACACCTAAAAGCATCAATCTTATTATATGGGGGACTGTGGGACAAATTGGGGGTCCGTGGTCTAATTCTTATCAGTTTAGGGGTCCTTCATATGAAAAACATATGAGAACCACTGATCTAAACTGAAAATGAACAGGCAGGTATCACCTCACATGATTTACCTTTGTTGTAACACTATTGATCTCCAAAGGGATATTCCCTTGGAGCGTACAATACAAAAAGAAAATCTCTGATCTACTCAAAATAAGTATGCAAATAGAAACAGGGGAGCGGTTTCATTTCTCTTCTCCACTGCTGTAAGCAAATGGGCCTGTTTAGCTCCCTCGTTTTGATTGAAGTCCTCATATCGCTTCATATTTGCAGGGCCCTGTCAACTGTGGGTGCACAAGGCTGCACTCCTGATCAATATGTGCAAATCATGTGGCTCATTCAACTTAAATCTATACATCGTATATGCAGGACTAAGCAGAAAATCTCTAAAATATACACAGACACACACACACCCATTAGGTCTTGCACATGACTGGTGTGAGATAGAACCATAGGCGTATGCTATGTTTTGGTCATTTGGATTATTCTATTTGGGTCGCACATGCAGAACTGTAGGTTTATAATTACATGAAATGCACATTGCAAGGCAAGAAGGATTTATTCTCCAACAACCGAGAAGCCTGTATAATGCAGCTAAACATTATGCCCAGCTTATTGTGTGTGGTGAATACTGTAAACAAAAAAACACTGGATGTATCTGTGCATTGTTTTAATATGAGTAGCTAATGTGATGGAGAGGAGATATAGACCCAAAAGGTCAAAGAGCTATAAGACCGATATGGAATATGAATGTGTTTCTATACTTTGCAGTCCACAACTGCAAGGTCAGGTCTCATCATCATGAACACCCATAATATTGCTCCTCCCCCTCATCCTCGCTGTATTGGCAGCTGCTTCTGATGTATTACGTGTATGAACTCACTCGGGGACGTTATGTAGAGTCAAATAAGGAAGTGGAGTGACCCCTCCGCCCCGTTTTTATTTTTACTTTACGTTATTTTTTCCTTCCACTCTCTACCGTTATATTTGGATGGTGTGTGTGTGTGTGTGTGTGTGTGAGTGAGAGAGAGAGTGAGAGAGCGGGGAAGAGAGAGAGAGAAGGTACAGTAAAGTTGTTTATGGGGTGTGGAGGAATCATGCCATAAAGTGTTACATTTATGTTGATTACCTTACCACTCTCCGTACTATGTGCAAACATAATTGCATGACTCAAAAAAATGAATAAAAATGTAAATAAAAATGTGGTTGTGCCAACGTAAACACGTTTTTGAATTGGAATCTTAGAAAATGTCCTAAATTAGATGAGACGTTTCTTATAACCGACTCACTGCTAGGTCAGATGACTTCAATGCCATGGTGAATGAAAGCCAGTATAGATACAGTCTATATCTGTATCAGCAGTAATAATCTTCAGACTGTATTCATACGGATCATGTGGGGAAACTTGTACACAGCGGTACGTCAGCGCAAATTCCTAAAAAATACATTAATCAGTTCAACTTTAAATGTTTTAGTTCCACTTTTGTCCCAATAGATGGAGCTACATTGTCGTCGTAAACCCATTCAGGCTTAGTCAGAATGAAAACAATACATCTCTCAAAAGATGTTATCATTCCCTTGCACAACAGGAAAGACCCTGTAGTGAACAAACAAAACTATGACCAGGCGAGTGGCCTTGGGGGGCCTCAGGAAAAATGACTCCCCCCGCTACCCACTCACCTGATATGGCCTGGGGAGAGCCCGATGGTGTGGAGGGAGAGGGAGGAAAGGCATTGCTGTTGGGGTCTGAGGGATAGATCTGCAACACGGATAGATTTCCAAATTTCATGACACACAATTTCATTCCACCCAACATACAACAAAACATGTTAATATAGAACGTTTACAGGCACAGTTCTCACATTTGAGTATTTTGAGAATGTTTTCTTCTAGATAGGAATTTTTTATTATACTACTTACAGATGCCAGGGCTTTTCCAATTTCAGCCCCAGAACTTCCAGCGGCTGATCCCCGATTGGCTTTGTGGAGAGAAAACAATACAGATCCGTTTAAATCAGAACCGACGCTCGACGAGCGATTCTGCCTCCTGGTGATATTGAGAAACAGGAAGAGAACTCGACACAGGGTGTGTGTGCACTGCTTACCCATGATGGTGTCGGTGCCGGTGATCGGGGGTGTGTGATTGGGGACTCCGTAGCTGCTGGAGCCCGAGTGGAAGCCAGAGGGATGAGTCCCGTTCACCTCGCTGCCATGCAGGGGGTAGTTTTGTGGGGAGAGGGGCAGTGGCTGCCGTTTCTTGGGGGAGGAAAGAGAGAGACCCAGACACAAAGATTTAAAACACAGAACCAGGCCTTCAAAGATGCATTAGTAGCCACCGAGTCCTCATTAAAACCGGTCCAAAGTGTCAAGGCAAAAGCTCACCAGTCTGTCTTGGGGGTTGATGGCAGTAAAGGGACCATGCTGGCCCAGATGGGGGGAGTTGCCCAGCATGGCAGAGTAACCAGGCTGAACCATCGACCCTGCGGAGCCCCATGGATCAGGGGAGGGGTGGAGGCCTTCTGTCAGGGGGCATCCAGGGGAGGGAGAGGGGGGGAGACATGAAGGGTGAGGAGGAGGGCGAGGGATAACCAGCCACAGGAGATGAAAGACAATGAAGGCCACATATGAGACATGTCACATTATTGTGATGACTTCATTCAACCATGATGCGTCATTCAGCACGGCAGGGTGTGAGCATACTGGCAGAGAGGGCTAAGCCACCATGGACTTAAGGATAGGAGCAACATTCCAGGTCATTACCTAGGTTTGCAATTAGGCAGGGTTCCCCACACATTTTACACGGATGGGAAATTTCAAAACTTTTCCATGACTTTTCAATCATCCATAATATAATGTCCATGCAAGGCGGTGACTCTGAATCAATACCAGAAATTATTACTAGACTGGACAATTAGGACACACCTCTTAGTTGATTTTTAGTGTTTTAGTGTGTAGAGTTATTGTGTCACATCACATGGAACTTCAAATAAAATACAAATTTTTCATAAAAAATATAATACAAGAAGCACTAAAATCGACACATATTAGAGCTACGTTACGTCAACAGCTACAGAAAATAAATTTGCCGTTACGTTACATTATGTGGAAGGTTATATCCAGAGACGATTACTGTAACAATTAATTTCATTACACACAACAAAATTCCATGACTTTTCCAAAACGTTCAAGGGTTTTACAAATTCCATGACTTTTCCAGGCATGGAAAGCGAGATTTTGAAATTGACTTTTCCAGATTTTCCATGACTGTGGGAACCCTGAATAGGTTTAATCAACAAGCATACATCCATTTGACCACAGTTACTCATCAGATATGATACTTTAAACCAAAACCCAAAGAACAGAAACAATGTTTGAAGGCATAAAGGCCTTCTGTATCTCCTGACCTTGCATGTAGAACGGCCCTGGGTAGACACTTCCTGGCTTGGAGGCAGGATAGCCAGCATTGTCTCGGTTAAACTCCTCTCCTGAGGCTGATGCATACACCTACAGATCACACACACAAAAGGAGTCAACCTTATTGTCTCAGTGCTGGAAACTGTCTCACTAAGCGCTATATGGTTGTGAACAAGCTATACAATACATATACACATAGATTGTTTTTGCATGAATGGCATTATGTATTTGCATCCTCCTGTTGAGATACTCTGCAAGCTCCCTTGTGCAAAGCTGAAACTAGGGGAATGCCCACAATCTTTTTTTTTTTTTTTACATAAGAAATACGCTAAAACTGAAATCTGAAACTGTCCAAATTAACTTCTGCTTGATCAGAAAACGGCATATATAAAAAAAAAAAAAAAAAAAAAAAATTGCACTACATGCCTGATTTAACACAGCTCTTCTGTGTTCCTTCCTGGACTAAAACCCAGTTTACTATCGGACTTTACTACTTAATTCAATAAACAGTCTGTTCCAACTTTTCAGCAGACTTGACTTGAGCACTGGGCGTTACCGATTGGATGTGCAGTGTCAGGGGGTTTTATTAGGCTCCGCCCACCCTCTCCGTGTGCCTTTTCTATATTCGCCTCTCAAACAGAAACGTGCCGAGAATGGTTCTGAGATACATAATTCTCACTGTAAACACAGTCAGACATGGCCCATAGAATAGGAGATGCAGTGCTGCGCTCCTATGCGTTTGCGTGTCTTACAATGGGTAGAAAAAGGAACCAATGTCGTGAACCGGCATAGACCTTCGTCGATCAGGACTATTCTATGAGGAAAATCAAGTATCAAACTCTGCGTGTGAAAAAGTCCAATCCAAACGCAGTGAAGTTCTCTTCTGTAATTTGATGAAACGGAGAGAAAGGAGAGGAAAGAGAGGGGAGAGGAGAAGAGGGAACGGAGAGATGCACTCCTAATTACTGAACCATCTGGCGAATCCTGGACGGCAGCCAACTCCACTGGCAGCTGGGATAGAGGGATGGGGGAGGGAGCGAGAGAGAGAGAGAGAGGGAGAGAGAGAGAACGGGGAGGGCTGTTGTTCGTGGTAGGGGGGGGGGGAGGGGCAGGGGGGAGAGAGGAGGCGGGTTAGAGAGGAGGAGGGAGGAGGGGAGGGGAGGGGGGTAAAGGAAGAAACGGAGAAGAGGAGGAAATAGGGTGCCCAGAGAGAGCGCGAGGGTGGGAGGGAAAAGCCGAGGTGGAGTAAAGAAGCATCAAACCCCACTATGTATTCCCTTCAGTGAACTAACAAGTACACTTGGCGGCAGTGGGGGGGTGTGGGGGGGGGGGATGTGATGTGTGGCTATAAAATAAAGAGCCTACAAATACAACACACTATAAATACACGCTGCAAACGAGCGACTGGGCTGAATGAGTGGCTCTGTGTGCGCTGTCGTCTGTGTGCTTTGGGCTCGGCAGTGCAGATCCACAGCTGTAGCGAGCTGGATGTCCTGTATGGCAGCTAAGGCGGCTAAGGCTCTTGCGAGCCAAGGAGAGGGCTTAAGATGCCAACTGGAATGTGAAAAGGGGGCGTAATCAGTGCACATGGGCTTCTTCCCATGGACTGACTGAGTGAGTGCGCGGGCCCAGATAGAGCTCAGCTCGGAGAGGAGAGGAGCTGCTGCTGCTGCTGCTGCTGCAGAACTGGATGTTAGTACTCACCGAGGAGGGCAGGCCAGGGGGCACCTTCCTGATCTTTTTTGGCTGCGGATCTGAGGGGAGGGCAGAGAGAGCAAGAGAGTCTATATAATGCCAAGATAATGCACCGATGAATGAGTTCATTTGCGCGGCTTCCTTTTCCCTCAGTCCTGCTGAAGGAATCTATCCATCTGTCTTTATGACTGCTCATTAAGGCCTAATCAAAGGTATTCTAATCTGATGTTATTCAGCAGCAGCACCACTGCCGGGTTTCTTAGCGCGGCACTGCTCAGCACAGCTCTCTCTCTCTCTCTCTCTCTCTCTCTCTAAGCAGAAGTGAGATTTCTCAGAAACCCGTTTTAAACCCTCAGCAGGAGAAGTGATGATACACGCGGTCTTAAATATAAACCAGAACAAAGAAAACACTCGCTCTCCCTTTCTCGCTGAAAATACATATGAGAATGTGTTGCTTCTACATTCTACTTTGTGATTGGACACTGAGTAACGTGGTCCAGTACGTACCCATGCTGCTGTCCGTCTGCGGGGGTCTCCGGCGAGGGTTGGCCCCCTGGTAGGAGGGGTAGAACTGGGAGTTGGACTTCAGGCCAGACGGGGAGAGGGCATCGGGACTGGGCATGGGCATCTCGTTGGGCATGAAGCCCGGCTACAGAGGAGGGCAAGAGGACAAACTCAAAATAGCGTAAAAGGACAGAGATGATGATATAATAATAATAATTATATAAAATTATAATTTTTAGTGATAATAGGATCATTACATGACATCAGTTAGCAGACGCTTTTATCCGAAGCCACTTAGAATAGTCACAATTGACATACAATTGACTAGGGCTGCAACTAACGATTATTTTCATAATCGATTAATCTGTCGAGTATTTTCTCGATTAATCGATTAGCTGTTTGATCTATAAAATGCAGAAAATCGTAGCAAATGTCGATCAGTGTTTCCCAAAGCCCAAGATGACGCCCCCAAATGTCTTGTTTTGTCCACAACTCAGATAATATCAGTTTACTGTCATACAGGAGTAAAGAAACCAGAAAATATTCACATTTAAGAAGCTGGAATCAGAGAATTTTGACCTTTTCTCTCGAAATTGTACTCAAAACGATTAATCGATTATCAAAATAGTTGTCGATTAATTTTCTGTCGCTCGACTAATCGATTAATTGTTGCAGTTCTAAATAATAGTGGAAATACATTTTTAGTGATAATAGGAAAATATCATTACATGACATCATTTAGATGACGCTTTTATCCGAAGCCACTTAGAATAGTCACAATTGACATACAATAGACAGGAAGGGGAGGGGATATGGTGACTGAATTGTACCTGTGTTGGAAACGAAGAGTAGGGTCCTCGCTCGGCCTTCCCTGTTGGCACGGGAAAATAAATCACATAAATCAGGTCATAATCATGAAAATGGAGCTTCCATGCCAATATTAAATCACAATCTGCCCCGTTCCCCCTTTCTGCAATGGGGCGCCTCCCATCTGCTGTGGCGAGAGTGTATATATGACGTGTCGTATTTATGGCTTTGGACAGCAAAACAACAACAAATTGGCCCATTATAAACGGTCCAGGGGCAATTGTGCCCCACCCCCCCCTGCCCCCCATCCTCATCCTCCTCCTCCCCACCCTCCTCCCTCCCTTGACAGTTCAATCGAGGAGAGCTATAGGCCACCGTAATCCCCAGGGAGAGCCTTGTTTGTGCATCGTTGCCCTTTACCCTGCTCCCCCCCCCCGCCCCACAAACTGCAACACACACACAAACAAACCCCTCCCCCCACCTCATCCCTGATTACCCCGCCCCCCTCATCCAGCGCCACCTAAGCATAAATATGGATTGCCCCTGACTTGGTGCATCAGTGCCTCTAACCTGTGAAAGGTCCCTCTCTCTCACACACACACACGCACACACACCCTCTTACTCACACTCACTCACTCACTCACTCACACACACACACACACACACACACACACACACACACACACACACACACACACACACACACACACACACACTCTATTCTTTTGGTTCAGCCACATGTGTATTTAAATAATCATAATACTCTATACGAGGGATCAGCCGAGCAGCATTTTGGTCAACAAACCGTGTCACTGGGTGACAACGGCAATGGAACCCTATGGAGCCTGAGTTTGAGCGTCTGACTCTAGCCGGCTGACCCGTGTTTACAATTTAAAAACTGCGACAGTTCACACAACTTTAACACGACGACATGCATAATATTATACATCAAACTCTTGAGCTAATTCTGCTCTCACTCAGAATGTCAAAATATAAGCGATGTGATGTATACTTTTTGAGATATTAACGTTTGTTTGGCACAACTCATACTAGTTTAACTGCCGCGGGGTTACGCATTTCTTGGGTGGCAAGTGACGTCACGCCGAGTCGTCCTATAAGTGGTATTATTGGATCCGTGGGGGTCTCATTTGCCACTGGTTCTGTTCAGGTTCTGATCAAAGACGATGTGTGACGTTATGCCGTCTAAGCCTAAAAACAGCTTAGTTGAGTTTAAACCTCCTTACCAACAATCCCTGGTCCAAACACGGGGGCAGGGGCGATGCCCTCATGCTCATTGTAAAGCGGTCCTTCTCCATGATAGCCCTGGGGGGAGAAGATAGCACAGGCTTTAGGAAAATAGAGAAATTAAAATAGAGCCTGTTATTAAGTTACTGGATCATCCAAAAAATTAAGAAGTGCTTCAGTTGAGAGACTCAAGCCCGGGTTGCGTGACATGTACATGGTCAAGTTCAACGTAATGATGATGAGGTATGGGTCCTACCCTTCCCTGGCTGAAAGCGGGACTGCTCTGTTCTCCCGGTCCCCAGGGACTGGACCCACTCCTCTCATCTATACCTGGGAAGAACAAAGAACTGGGTTAGGCCTATTAACCATTCAGTGCAGGCAGACACATTCTCAACCAGCTTTTCTACACCTCGGCTTTGGCAAAAACTAACTTCAGAGACTCGTAAAGTTGACCTGCTTTGATACGAGGGGGTCCCCCCCCCCCCCCCAGGCGGCTTCAAAGTAACCTCCTCCTGCCCGAAAGTGCTTCACTTCACAACTCACACAGAGGAGACAGCATAGTGACAGCGCTGTCACATAGCGTCGTGGATGTGACTGTAGGAAGTTTTGAATAATTAACACCCAGTATGAGGCTTCCAGAAATCATCCTCGACATTCTTCATTCTCCCACTCTCCTCGCTCGCGCTTCTCCTTTACATTTTCCATGGCAACAGACAGTCATTCACAGGCATCCATTCCGTCACGTTTGCCCCCCCCCCCCCGAACACACAGAGCGAGGGGGCTCAAACCCGACACACTCGACACGTGTTCTCCTCCCGGGCCGGAGCACGCTGGCTTTCAGAGAGAGAGAGGTCGACGTGATTGAAAGGAGAGCGATTTTAAAAAGATTGGTGAAGCAGAAATTCCTGCCTGTCCCCCTTTTCTCTCTCAGCCTCCCTCTCTCTCTCTCTCTCTCTCGCACTGCAACACAGCATCTCTAGGGGGAAAAAGCTGAAGCTTAATTGCGTACTGATTTGCATAATTGTGCATATTAATGAAGCTCGGCTCTATGAATATTCATATTTTTGTTTTGTTGTCTAATTAAAAAGCGGAGAGGGGAGAAGAGGCGGGGTGGGGGGGTGGAGGCGGGCTAGAATCATGACAGAATCAGCAGTAGAACAGAATGATAGGTCCAGAGCGCTGAGAGCTGCTAGATTGCCGTGACAACTGTGATCTATTCGCACGACACCAGCAGAATAAGAGATGAAGGAGACAATGTCTTGTTCGCCCCGCTATATGGCCGACTGTCACTCTGCACGTCAATCACACACACACACACACACCAGGGAAGAACGGGGCATCAGCCATTCAATTTCAGCTGCAAATCATCAGGATTTCCAGAAAAGAGAAAAAAAACAAACGCCCCCCGAGTTGTGCGTGTTGCGTTTGTGTGGCTGGGCGACCCCTTTGTTTACATGTGGATTACAGATTCAGCCTCTCACAAAGGAGCTGACCGGCCGTGTAGAGAAGGTTAATTTTGCATTCAGGGAGTCAATATTACCCCATTGTGTAATTAACTAGTAAGGGACTAGGAAATAAGCCAGTTACAGAGCCAAACAAATAGGTCAAATAAAAGGCAGGTATAATAAAGACAAGTTGAACTGACTTTGACGGCTGTAATGGAGTTTCAACTGCCATGCCTCTATTTCCATGGATTCGGTGCCATCGTGCGCCGTAGACTAAACTCAGCTGTCTGAAGAAGAGCGATTCAAAAGCCAGGTGAGTAAGAGATGAACGTGGGTGGCTATTCTTTCTTTCCCCTCCTCTCTTTGGGAGGAAGACTGGCACGTTGAAGGCAATAGAGACAGAGAAACCTGAACGGACACCATTCAACGCCACAATAGCGGAGGGTTGTATAAGTGAGCTCTGCAGGTAGCTCGCTCCACAGCGCTTCCTGGCAAGGGCTTGCTTTTTCCAGGGAAGGGGTGTGAGGTTAGCAGCAGCTACGGAGGAACTGGGACAGAAATTTCCCCGGGATGAATGGATGGCATGGAAGGATTCACGGGAGGGTCAGTCAGCATGTGAATTCACACCTGAAGGTATTTTTCACTGGCACGGATATCAGCACTCTGGCACTACTACTAACATTAGCTTAGCTAGCATCGGGTTAGTTAAGATAGAAGGAAGAGCATGAACACGAGTGAAATAATGAACAGAGTAAGTATTGAAAAGACAAACCCAATAAAACGCCGCTGGACAAAAAAAAAACCTTGCTTTACAAACCCGCCGATACATTCCAACACTAAATGATGTTAAATCATGCTAAATTAAATCAAAGCGATTATATGACGCAGAACCTCAGAATTCTTGTTTTGATCAGGGTCATGAGACGTGTCAAAACCCAAGTGCGCGCACCACACCACTCTGACCACCGGGACGCAGAGAGAAGGGTGAGTAAGGCCAGACAAATTCTCTGGTGAACCCCAATGCACTTCTCCTCCCAGTATACAACGGCCCCTTAAGCATGGCTAGTCTATAATTACACAGGAAGAGATACTGGAAACAGACAGCCAAGCCTGAGTCATCGGCTTCATGAGCGCAACTCATGCACATGCATGGGCTGAGCTCGCAGACAGGGCTCTGGGTTTTTACAGGGATACTGCCCCGGGCACCTACAACTGTGTGTCGTTTTGTGTCTCTAACACACCTTCTTCCTTCCCCTGGCGGGAGTGAGTCACGTCAGACACAAAGCATGATGTCAGATCGCACGTCTCAAGAGAGTCGACACCGTTAATGAAATACTGAACAATGTACAATGACACAGGCCTGGTTGTTTTACACTTGTGAGTCACCACCACCAAAAAGTGTTTCAGACAACAAACGTAAATGATGTGTATGTAATAGGGTTGTCAAAAGTATCGATAGTATTGAAAAGTATCAATTCTGAAAATTTGAATCGGATACAATACTCATTTTCAACAACAGGTATCGATAATATCGATAAGTATTAGGGGTGGGGGAAAAAATCGATTCACCTAAGTATCGCGATTTTTAATGTCACGATTTTTTGGATCGATCTTTTATTCCAGAATCGATAATCGCAAATTAAAAAAAAAAAAAAAAAAAAAAAAAAAAAATTTTTTTTTTTTTTTTTTTTTGGGTGCTTGCAGTCAGGCCACTCACTGAACAGCAGGCCAGGCGCCGCCTACTGGTTTACTAGTGGTTTTATTACTTTATTAGTTAGTCTGAAGTAATAATTACACTTCAGGGTTAAAGTGGGTGCATCTCATTGTAAAATTGGACCCAAATCTGGCTTCAAACGGCCCAAATTTCACGCGCGTTGGCCCATATCGGCCTGGCCTGCTTGGTATCTAATGCCCGGCCTGAATTATGATCCCAGTCCGCCCCTGTTTTTAACTATATCGCCCAGCCCTACTCATGATATATAATATACAGTCTCTAGTGTATGATTCAACTTTTCCCATGTTCTAATCTAGTGTAAAAAAGCAAACAAACTGAAAAAATAAAAGAAAAAAATAAACAAAAATCGCAATAAATCGTAATATCGAATCGCAATAATCGTAGAATCGCAATAATCGTGAATCGCAATATATATCGAATCGGCACCAAAGTATCGTGATAGTATCGAATCGGGAGATAAGTGAATCGGCACAGCCCTAATAAGTATCAATACAAAAAATGTGAAATGGATACAATACTCATTTGCAACAGTTGTCATACCATCAGTGCTTTCTTTTAATGAAAAATCACTGATTTTTCCCTCCCTATCATTGGTGGGTACGTGTTCTGATGGCTAGAGCAGGGCTAATCTGCTGTCTAAGTTCAAAGTTTGATCAGGTCTAGATTATGGAGAAGTGTGCGTCTGTCCGTTTATCTGTTTAACTTTATTTTTTATGCCTCTTAATGTGTCGTCATCCCCCCTTCCCGTGGTATCGAAAATGGTATCGAGTATCGGTATTTTACTGGGTATCGGTATCGAAGTAGAAATTCTAGTAACGTGACATCCCTAGTATGTAACCCTTGCAAGCCAGCTGGATTCTCTCGTGAGATCTCTGGCGGCGTCAGGTTAACATGTACGTATGCCCCATACACCAGTAATACATACAGCTACATGTAGTTCATATTATCTACAGCAGGAGGAAGCCTTGTTGTTCTCACACTCCTTTTGTACAGGTAAATGTCCCCATGCTCACTCTGTATGATGTCAAGCTTGGAACAGCATTGTGTGCGTGTCAGGATTTTCCTGTTGTCAGAGCAAATCTCATCATGTCAGTTTTATATCACAAGCAGTGTAGGAATTTAGCCAGGGGCCAAGGGCAAAAATGACCCCAGGAAATCTCAGAATGCCACTTAAAAACCATGATCCAGGGGCAAAAAATGCCCAAATGTTTTGATAATTTTATTTTCATTCAATTCACTTAATTTCCATCTCTAACACACCACACACTCAGTTCCTGCAAGCTGGTTGCCAGAAGACGACGATGAAGAACACACAAACAAACAGCGCTGTTGTTTACACTACGCTTTAGCAACTTTATGCACCAATTACTATTTTTTTTAAGTGCCCCCAGAATTTTGTAAATGCCCCCAGTGTTTTAGACAGTGGGGGCAAAAGTTGCCCCCAAAACATATATTTTAAAAATTCCTACACTGATCCCAAGTCTGTCATTCACTAAGCATCTGCTTTTGAAAAATGGAACATTCATGCAAATTTGAAAGTCCTGCTCTTCTGCATTTCAGCCCATACCAAGGGTTAAATATACATTTCAGAACTCTCGGTTTCTGCCTGGTGACCAACAAACGAAAGTGCATTGGAAACTAGTTTAGCCGACTACTAGTTACAGGAGTCTAGGCATTAGCCCGGCACATGAGACCAGGGTAGAGAGATGTTAGAAGAACCACTGAAGGCTCTTAGAAGTTCTCCTTAGCCACACATGTTAAACATGTTGAACCTCCACTAATTCAAACCTTAATCATGCTGGGGGTGGAATGACATTTAACTAGCTCCATAAGGACAACACATGGCAGCTGCTCTACAAAAGCAGGAATGCAATAGGAACAACTCCACTATTTGAAAGATACGGAGAGCACACAACACAGCTTTATACGACCGGAAAAAACACACGGTGGGGAATCCATATGACCCAAGCTAAAACCTTGCTAGACAGACGCAAGTCGGACTCTTGTGGGCTGCGGGCTTTCACGGTGAAATCATACCCTGACTGAGCCACATATGCTACCTGACCATCCAGCAGTTTTGCTCTGACCGAGCCCAGGCATTGTCACAGTGTTCAGCCCTGTGCTAAAAAACGAGACACAATGCTATGAGCAGCCCTGTGCAGGCCAGGAGCAGTGGTCGCTATTTCTTTCCAGCGCCCGGGGACCTTCATTGGACCATCATTGGACCAACTTCAGATGTTGTCGTCACTGGTCGGATGACGATCTTCTGCATGTTTTTAGTGGGGGGGTCATGTACGGAGGAACCCCCTGGGGGTTACGGGGAGAACATGCAAACTCCACACAGAAAGGCCCTTTTGACGAGATAGCCCACCTGGGCAGTAGGCACTGAAGATATGGGGGGGGGGGGGGGTCACAACTCCAGCGCCCACAGCGTCCCAGGTGGGAATCGAACCCAGGACCTTCGAGCTGTGAGGCGACAGCGCTTACCACTGCACCACCGTACCCCTGTCCTGTGCTAAAGACAGAGACAATGCCATGAGCAGTCCTGTGCTAAAGACAGAGACAATGCTATGAGCAGCCCTGTGCTAAAGACAGAGACAATGCTATGAGCAGCTCTGTGCTAAAGACCGAGAGACAATGCTATGAGCAGCCCTGTGCTAAAGACAGACACAATGCTACGAGCAGCCCTGTGCTAAAGACAGACACAATGCTATGAGCAGCGCTGTGCTAAAGACAGACACAATGCTATGAGCAACCCTGTGCTAAAGACAGACACAATGCTATGAGCAGTCCTGTGCTAAAGACAGAGACAATGCTACGAGCAGCCCTGTGCTAAAGACAGACAATGCTATGAGCAGCCCTGTGCTAAAGACAGACACAATGCTATGAGCAGTCCTGTGCTAAAGACCGAGAGACAATGCTACGAGCAGTCCTGTGCTAAAGACAGAGAGACAATGCTACAAGCAGCCCTGTGCTAAAGACAGAGAGACAATGCTACGAGCAGCCCTGTGCTAAAGACAGAGAGACAATGCTATTAGCAGCCCTGTGCTAAAGACAGAGACACAATGCTACAAGCAGCCCTGTGCTAAAGACAGAGACAATGCTACAAGCAGCCCTGTGCTAAAGACAGAGAGACAATGCTATGAGCAGCTCTGTGCTAAAGACCGAGAGACAATGCTATGAGCAGCCCTGTGCTAAAGACCGAGAGACAATGCTACGAGCAGTCCTGTGCTAAAGACAGAGACAATGCTATGAGCAGCTCTGTGCTAAAGACAGAGACAATGCTATGAGCAGCTCTGTGCTAAAGACAGAGACAATGCTACGAGCAGTCCTGTGCTAAAGACAGAGACAATGCTATGAGCAGCCCTGTGCTAAAGACAGAGACAATGCTATGAGCAGCCCTGTGCTAAAGACCGAGAGACAATGCTACGAGCAGCCCTGTGCTAAAGACAGACAATGCTACGAGCAGCCCTGTGCTAAAGACAGAGACAATGCTATGAGCAGTCCTGTGCTAAAGACAGAGACAATGCTATGAGCAGCCCTGTGCTAAAGACCGAGAGACAATGCTACGAGCAGTCCTGTGCTAAAGACAGAGACAATGCTACGAGCGGTCCTTAAAATGATTAAACGAAACGATTTAAACGATTAAACGATTAAACGATTAAACGATTTCAGACGGCAGCCCGTCTTTATTGTCACACGAACACACAACACATGCATGCGGCCACTACACACACTCATGCTGACGGTGGCCGGTGAAATATGTCCTCTGCATTTGACCCATCCAGGCTTGTCCTTTCCTCCAGGGGGCAGGCCAGGAGCAGTGGTCGCTATTTCTTTCCAGCGCCCGGGGACCTTCATTGGACCATCATTGGACCAACTTCAGATGTTGTCGTCACTGGTCGGATGACGATCTTCTGCATGTTTTTAGTGGGGGGGTCATGTACGGAGGAACCCCCTGGGGGTTACGGGGAGAACATGCAAACTCCACACAGAAAGGCCCTTTTGACGAGATAGCCCACCTGGGCAGTAGGCACTGAAGATATGGGGGGGGGGGGGGGGTCACAACTCCAGCGCCCACAGCGTCCCAGGTGGGAATCGAACCCAGGACCTTCGAGCTGTGAGGCGACAGCGCTTACCACTGCACCACCGTACCCCTGTCCTGTGCTAAAGACAGAGACAATGCCATGAGCAGTCCTGTGCTAAAGACAGAGACAATGCTATGAGCAGCCCTGTGCTAAAGACAGAGACAATGCTATGAGCAGCTCTGTGCTAAAGACCGAGAGACAATGCTATGAGCAGCCCTGTGCTAAAGACAGACACAATGCTACGAGCAGCTCTGTGCTAAAGACAGACACAATGCTACGAGCAGTCCTGTGCTAAAGACAGAGAGACAATGCTATTAGCAGCCCTGTGCTAAAGACAGAGACAATCAGTACGTTTACATGACACTTAGTTAGCTCGACTGAAATCAAAGTTATAAAAGTCCGACTAACACAGCCAGATAATGCGATTGGGAGTCGATTTACTCCTGCATGTATCCAGGCCAGTCGGACTGGAACTGGACGAGGCGATCAGTGAAGTCCCCGTGCCAGGCTTTGATCCGGAAGTCGAACACATAAAACGTAAACAGAGGGTGCATCTCAAGAGAGGGTGCATCTGAAAAGAGGGTGCATCTCAAGAGAGGGTGCATCTCAAGAGGGTGCATCTCAAAAGTAGAGCGTACAACACCAAAGACACTGCATTTTTCAGACAGAAAGAAATTAAACTTGTTCAAGACCCGTCTCCGTCTCTGCAACACACTCTCGCGAGATTTGGAAAGAGGAATGTTGCCAAATATATAATATGTTAGTGGCCAGGGAGCGATTAGCTAAAGCTAAATGTGAAGTTCGTTGATGTAGCTAAATCTGTTGCTAGAAAAAATATTTTTTTAATTTGAATATCTTAGTTTCAACTGCATTGAGCTAACAAGGGGCAGCTTTGGGTATATATGTGTGGTTTATGTGGAGTTTGAGAACTATCATGATCTCCATTTCAAGTTAGCTTGCTAGGTAGCACTAACCCCTGCTTGAAGAAGAAAACAAGTCGGGGCGGGGGGGGGGGGGGGGGGGGGGGTAACGAGACTTGGGGAGAGGTGACCACCTGACCATTCCATCAATAAATCGATTTCCCACCCGTGCTTGTATACTGGGACAAGGACAGTAGTCCGAGTAAATAGGCTAATCAAGCTATAACCATAGCTCGACTTAACTGTGCGTGTAAACATAGCCCTGTGCTAAAGACAGAAAGACAATGCTACGAGCAGCCCCGTGCTAAAGACTGAGAGACAATGCTACGAGCAGCCGTTGGACTGATAACGGCATGGTGTCTATTTTGTAAGCGTGCACCTTGCTGCCACAAAAGAACATCTATGTGGCCCTCAAGTGAATAGAAGAAAGAGAGCCCCCCCGTGCCCTCCCCCACCCCACCCAGCCAAAGCTTGCCTCGTCTTTCATCTCCGCTTCAATATCCTGTTTCATTTCTGTTGCTACCTGAAAGAGCCAACGCACTTCCAGACGTATGAGTGTGACAGACAGAGACATCTGATTTCCACAAAACAAAAAACAAAAAAATCACGGAATCACGGAATTTAATAATAAAAATGGAATCAACTGTAAAACATGGAATATTGCAAAATTTTCCATAATTTGGCTGAGATTGATAAAAGTATGCTTAATTATCAAAATAAGAAGTAGATCTAATTATTGTAGCAACCTAAATGATTTCATAATTGTGAAAAAAAAGCCTAGAGAAATGATTCAGTTTTCGATTGGGCTGTTTTGAGAGGGGGGGTCGGTCTAGTGTGGGACCCTTACTGCACCTAACAACTTAGTTTTCACCTTGAGAAACATGTCAAAGTTTGGGTTAGGCTGTCTGAGAGATCCAACTTGTCAAAAAAAAAAAAAAATCTCACTCCTAACACCTCAATTAAAAATTAAAATGGAAAAAACTGAATTTGGGGAAAAATAAAACGGAATTTGGGAAAAAAATGAAACGGATTTCATATGGCTCTAGTGACAAGAGGATACCATACACGAGAGGAAAGGGTCCGATATTGAGGAGATAAGTCTGGCCCAAGATCTGCCGAGAAGAACCAGCTTGCATGCGTTTCTAAACTGACTACGAGGGTCGTGTCGCTAAAGTTGATGATGTTGAGGAGAGAACGCCGCGAGGTGAAAATGAATTATGCGAGGGGAGAAAGTAGGGTGCAAGATTGCAGGACGGAGGGAGAAGACTTTTCCACCGTGTAAGCACTGGAGATTAATTGGGTTGTTCCCATCAACCCCCCACCCCTGCGCCTTTGTCCTCCCACCATCAGCAGATAGTGATTGAATGGCAACAGCTGAGAAGGTGAGGGAAGGGACACCTGCGAGGCGAGGAGGGCTGAGCGATGAGGAAGTGTAGCGGAGATGACGCCTGATCTACATAACATAACATAACCAGGCATTCTGCCCCGAGGGCTGTTTCCCAGTGATCTGCCATGTGAAAAGTCGCTCGTCAGATGCGACGATGAATGGGGAACAATCTCCTCCTCCATTACCATTCAAAACACAGCCAGTCAATGGGGGGGGGGGGAGGGTTGGTGGGGGTGAGGGGTCGTCAAACTAGGAGAAGAAGGGTCTGCAGAGAAACATCAACGACCCCCCAGTGTCAACAGATATATTGGGGATCATTACAAAGCAATAATGACATTACAACAGTAGCTTCAGGTGAGAGGGAGGAAGAGAAAGTGACATTTATTTTCTTCCCAATAACAATTTACTGGTGTATATTTTTTTGAAATGGAGAAAATCAGATCCAGACGAATGACAGAACGAAAGAAAGAAATTGACTGACTCAGAAAGAAAGAAAGAAATTGACTGACGAAAGAAAGAAAGAAATTGACTGACGAAAGAAAGAAAGAAAGAAAGAAAGAAAGAAAGAAAGAAAGAAAGAAAGAAAGAAAGAAAGAAAGAAAGAAAGAAAGAAAGAAAGAAAGAAAAGAAAGGTCAAATGAAGTGGCTTATTATGATCATTGACATATAGGGGTAGCAATAAATAAAAAGGTTTACGATTGTCTTGGTAAAAAACGGAAAGACTTACTTGAACCTCCAAACTGACTGCTAGCCAGGGTAGTTGGCCGGTTCTTCCCATTTGAAACTGGTGGTGCAAACATCTGAAATGGAAGCATATTGGGACAGTAAACAAACCATCGCAAAGTCATTTTGCAAAGGTTGATTAGGGGCCAAGTCGAGCTCTCCTACAAAAAGATTGAGACAACAGTTACCATATGTGAGAAGAAGCACCCTACGCATTCCATCTTTGACTGAGTCAGTCAGTCAGTATTGAGAGTGAAGTGACGCACAGTCGCACACAACACAACAGTCTAATAAAGAAAGAGCCTGATTTATGTCTTGCAATCCTTCAAACCCTCAGCCTGACACATTCATGGATGATGATAGTATCTCAACCTTCTCGACGACTCTTCCAAGACGTTTTTTTGGACGAGGTGAAGAAGTGAATGCCTTGATATGTCATTGGGTGAGATGAACTGTATAGGACAGTGTTTCTCAACTGGTCTAGCTTCACGAGTCGACCGACATTTTTCCTGTCATTAAGTCGCGAACCAATTTTCAGAATGTAGCCGACATTTGTAGCATAATTTAGCCCCCATTGAAAGACGCTAGCATGGCATGTTGGTACCAATGGATGCCTTAGGTCTTCTAGTTTCATATGGTGACAGTATAATCATTCTTTCTTTAAAAATGAGCACGCTACAGCCTCTGAAAGACAGTCATGTTGGCCGCGGACGCCAGCGTCCTCAATGAGAAAATGAACTTTTTTTCCCCTCATCCACACACTCAGAACGGCCCCGCCGCGCGACCCACTTTTGGGTCCCGACCCACCGGTTGAGAAACACTGGTATATAGGATGTATACTGGTCAAAGTCAAGCAAGCATTGTTTATGTTTTTCGAGACACCACCTTACCGCGCTAAAATCCAGCAAGTCGCTGAGCTCCTTGTCTGTTCCCACTGCGGCCATTCTCTGCTACCGTTTCACTTGGCTGTTTCAGTCCCAGCAAGCGACTGCAGGCAGAGGGAGGGAAGGAAGGGGAACAGCATTACATGTTGTCCTCTTGGTTGTGAGACTGAAGGCAGAGGGAGGGAAGGGGAACATGTTATGGTACATTGTGCCCTCTCGTTGTGAGATGTTGCACAGTGGATGATGATGATGATATTTCAAACGCATTCAAGTTGCTCACATCAAGACTGCGACAGACAACCCCCTGACGCAAGTCAATAAAATGACATTGGCGGGTAGGCCAACACAAACACACCTAACCCAACAAACCATTCACGCTCAGATTTTCAGCGAGTGCTGCGAGGGCTCACGTACTCTGTCTGCCTGCCAATGATGTAGTTACTACTGAGTAGCCTATGGCCTACATCATAACAATGTAGTTACTACTGAGTAGCCTATGGCCTACATCATAACAATGTAGTTACTACTGAATAGCCTATGGCAGTGATCCTCACTATTTCTTCGATGAGAGCCGCACTGGCAGGACAAAGTCAATAGGAGAGCCACTTTTACCGCAAAAAACACCAAAAGCCACCCCAACCAAGCACATCTGCCTACCATTTTTTTGTGTTTTATTGTTTCACACACACACACACACACACACACACACACACACACACACACACACACACATATATATACCAGTTTCCCCTAGAAAATCTTTCAGGCCTGGAGGGATTTCGAAACGTACCCCGACCGCAACGGTGGGGGCCGTCGGTGGGGGCCGTCGCTGGCGACGCTAAAGTTTTAGCTAACCTGTTCACATCTATGTTCGCAATGGCATCCCAAGTATCATCATACTATTATGGGATGTGATGCGAACAGTTGTATTATGGGATGTGCGTTTCCCAGGCAACGACACACGTTGACACGTTTTGGAACAGCGCTGCACGCTGGCACAATACTCCTAAAAGCAAAATGCTTATTGTTTTGAATGATTTGGCACCTTCTATTACTGCCAACACCAGTATTGTTGTATTGTAATAATATGCCATAAAGGTTTATTGAAATTTTGGGGAGAGCAGGGGGGGGGGGGGGGGTTCTAAAAAAAATAAAAAAATAAAAAAATTAACTTATTTTTTTTTGCAATTTCTTGCCGCCAACTAAAGCTTCGAGAGCCGCCAGCAGTTACTACTGAATAGCCTATGGCCTACATCATAGCAATATAGCAATGTAGTAATGTAACAATGTACCTCATTTTATGTGGTGTGTTGCTGTATGTCCTGTTTTTAAGACCAGGGACCACGTTGGAATAATAAGTGTTACACTTTTACATGTATCATCCCTTGGATTTGCTGTCTTTTATATCCAAATCAAATCAATAAAATCAAATACTACTGAATATGAATAGCCTATGGCCTACTACATCATGACAGTGTAGTTACTACTGGATAGCCTATGGCCTACATCATGAGAGAGAGGTGACATTCACGTGTGACATCCTTGTCTTGATCACAGTGTGTGTATTACATAACTGGGTTTGTGCAGGATTCAGTCAGGTGTAGGACTTTCCCTGCTAGGCCACATTTAACATGTGTATCTGAATTATGGACCAGTGATGAAGCCACAACCACAAGGCCTCAGTGCGCTCAGTCCCCCAGGCTGCTGCTCCTACCTCAGAAACCACCCGGTGTTAACAGCTCTTCTCACTGAAGTGACATGGCATGTTGTGGTCTCTGCGCTCTCAAATATTAGTTTCATTCTTTGCTGACTGTCCCCCATCAAAAGCAAATACAACACAGGTGTCTTAAAATGACTAAATCAGTATCTCTTTTAACACAAAATCAGCACAACTGTATATGAAACAATTTGCTTAAAGGGACAGCTCACCCTAAAATACAAAATGCATATTTTCGCCTCTCACCTGTAGTGCTATTTATCCATCTATATTGTTTTGGGATAGTTGCCTGAGTTTTGGAGATATCGGCCGCAGAGATGTCTGCCTTCTCTTGAATACAATGGAACTGGATGGCACTCGGCTTGTGGTGCTCGAAGCACCAAAAAAATACATTTGAAAAACTCAACAGCAATGTCTCTTTCCAGAAATCATGGCCCAGTTACTCAAGATAATGCACAGACTTTGTTGTGAGCAGTTCCATGTAGGAACTATTTTCTTTTGCAGTCTTATGTAGGAACTAGCTAGCAGCTAGCGGGTGTAGTTCGTTCAAAAAGAAAATAGTTCCTCCATGAAACTGCTCATAACAAGGTCTGTGGATTATCTTGAGTAACTGGGTCATGATTCCTGGAAAGAGACATTGCTGTTGAGTTTTTCAAATGGATTTTTTGGCACTTTGAGCATCACAAGCCGAGTGCCATCCAGTTCCATTGTATTGGAGAGAAGGCAGAAACTCTGCAGCCGATATCTCCAAAACTCAGGCAACGAACATAAAACGATATAGATGGATAAATAAATAGCACTACAGGTGAGATGGAATATATGTATTTTGGATTTTAGGGTGAGCTGTTCCTTTGAGCATGTGTTCACACTATTGCAAAGTAATGATCCCAAGTGCATGTCAGAGAGTTGACTTCACCACAACCACTTCAATAAATCAGATTCATTTTCAGGCCATGAGTGAAATTTAGCTTTCAGTCTAAAATAATATTGGAAACTGGTTGTTTTCAGTCTGTGCCTAATATTGTCCTAGTTTTTGCCATCATGACAATTGATTGTGTCACTGACACTCTAGAGATTTATACCTCCAAATTGCCAAGAGTGGTGGTCCAACACACACCACTCTTACTGCAGGTACACATCTCTTTAAATGACTGAAACAATTTTCACATTTCATATAGTTCATTTGATGTTTTTTAGCGATGCTCACAACATAATTCCTTAATATTAAGGTTAGTTTGCTGGCTGCTGGTTTTCTTTGTGTTGTTCAAGTTGTATCAGAAGAAGTGGACAGGCTTTCATTTCTTCTGCTAGAAAGTATTTTTCATGTGTTTAACTCACTGGAATGCCACATTCAACATAGTCAAATTGATATTTTTGAATTTAAAATAAACAACCATAAACAAACCCCAGCAGATTTGCCATTTTGTGCTTTTCTTAAGTAGGATTGATTGTATTCGTGCGAATATAATTGATATTTTTGATTTTTGATACTTTGGCCTGCCAACATTGGTGGATCCCCTGTATTTACCCCGTATGTTGACACATTTGCACAATTTATGACGACAGGTGGGATATTTGAGCCTGCAAAAATTCCCACATATCCAATTTGTAATGACCACTAGGAGGTGAATGATTTTTCCGCTCTGGAATCCAATATGACATATACATACTTCAACTTCATACGGTAGCTCATGCTAGGTCAAATAAACATCTTAATTGCAATATGCAAGACCCAGGCAGTGTGGACAATTGGAAATTTGATGTAGGCAGGTTCAACTATTTGGAGATTGTGTCTGCCCCATTTTCATTGGAAAGCGCAGCGCTCCCGGTGATATGGAGGAATTCAAAACTCTACAATGAAGTGATGACATTTTGAACATAATCATGTCATTATAGCATGATGATGATGGCAAAAAATAAGGAAATAAGAGCCCAGGTTGAAAGTAACCGGAATTGTTGTCTGGAAACATAGATCCATTTACACCAAAATTGAGTTTAAATATCTTTACCAAGTTACCACTAAAAAAACAAGTAGCGTAGTTATTACTTTTGTTCCCATGCCTTTCTAGCCATCAGGCTGAAGCTGAACAATCCAAAATTACATCCCACCCCAGTTCCTGGTTCGTTCCGTTCAAAATCAATCTTCTTTTGAAACTGAGAAGAAAAGCTAATGCTACTTTTTCCATCTGTAAGTATTCCAACTATTCTTCCTATTTAGATTGTATAGGGCAAAAGAGTGACACAAACAGCCATGCCGTAGTCTCCTATGAATGATCCTATGAAGCCCTAACATTTCATTTTGAAGGCAATGCAAGCTGCAGTCACAAATTTCAAGGGTGTAAGTAATATAAAGAGCACCCCAATGAAGTACTCCAGTGGGTCATAATACGTGTAATTATATGATATGAAAAGTGCAACCAGTAACGAGCAATACAAGCCGACCACTGCTGGTATGTGTACATCATATGTAGGCAATAAAGCGGATTCTGACACTAAATTGGCTTGGCAATTTCTGTCTCATTGAGCCGAGGTCAAAATGGGGGAGAAATGCTGAGCCCCTCCTAACAAATGGAACTTAGGCTACATACGCCTGTCTTAAGCAGCCCCCACCTTCGGCCTGCTCAATTGCAGAAAAGTTTCAATCCAGAAATAATTAAATAAACAATATAGTTTGAATAAATGCCAGGCGTTAGACAACAGACAGTCTGTTAGTATTATACGAGGACTGTCGTTTTCCTGACTCATTGATTGCTTTCAATCTATGAGAGACTTTTTAAAAGGACGTAAAAACCTGTTGCCTAGTAGCCTGACGTCGAGCAGAATGGGCCACCTCACTGATGAACACAAAGACTCGGGCCAGCAAAGTTTCAGATGAGTGTCCCAAAACACACAGCCAAACACCCAAAACGTCCCCTTTTCTGTCAACTGTTGATCCAACTGGGGCCTAGTGTTATGATGAATGGAGAAAACAAGTCTTTAGCTAAATAATAATAATCCTGTTGCTTTGGTGGTTGTTGTTGTTGCTAGTGGTGGTGATAGTGGTGGTCTAGTGGTAGTAATAATAATAATAATATCCACATCAGTTGTACTAAGATGTATCGCTACAATGTTTTGTATCAATTGTTACAGTTAACTAGCCCACCATGTTCATGGTGAAACTCCCAAAATGTGTTTAACAGGTGGAGGAGCTTGTCATTCTGGCCGCGCGACCATGAACGTTATAAAACAATGCAACAATGTATCCGAGCTATGTTCCACCGTTGACGCTAACGCATTTCTCGCGTCCAGAAAACATGACTAGTGTTGGCAAATATCCCTGGAAGATATTCAGCTAAACGAGCGAAGTCAAGTCTGGCAGTATGCTAATGTGCTGTAACGTTAGCCCATTGAACTGAACAAAGAAGTCTTTTCCCCTGCAAATACTCCTCAATAACACGAAGCCAGCTCTGCCCAGGCAGGCAGGCCGGACGACAATCCAAGACCCCGCTTTTCCCTGGCCGTGGCACTCACTCACTACAACTTGGACGCTGCGCTCTAAAGTTGATTAATACTCCAGTAAAAAACCGGGCAGACAGTTTCTCTTTGACATGCACACGCTTATTAAGAACGGATGTGTGTCCCCGCGTTTACCTGGACTCAGTAATGTGGCATCCAACAGGGGGAAATGAACGCCTGGGAGTAGAGAGAAAAACAAAGTTGGGGATCGGATCCTTCCCCCGTGGTCCGGACCGTGCAAGGGGCTTGATGAAGATGAGGAAAGACAATATATCAGCCGCTCCTCCGCCGCCTCGTCTCGCTGTGCGTCTTCGTCACGGAATAGAAACAGCGTCTCTCGACGGATTCATAACTCTTGCGCTACTCCCGTTGTCTTATTGTTGTTGAAAATGTAACCATTTCATTTTCCTAGTAGACATTTTAACAGCCTCCACATTGTCGGTTCCAACGGGGTATCCCTCCGCAGCACAGCCCCTACGAGAAGAGATGGACGCTAAAACATCAGCGGTGTCCAATTTCAACCAGGCGAAGAACCCGACCGAAGCTGCTTTCGATAGGCATTGAATTGATACGACGGTCTTCTTAAATGTCGCAAAACGTCACTAGTTTGCGGTTATGAGCAGAGCGCTGTGTTATCTGAGGCGCAAACCGCGGGGATCTATGTCGACTGGCGGATGAGGACAGCGGAAAGCCCAACAGTCTAGTGACAGACCAGAGCAAGATGGAATGATAATATCGGAGCGGGGGACCAATTGGATACGAGGAAATTTTGATTGGCATGTGGGACGCCCAAGTATATTTCAACATTATCCTTTAGGGCAGCCTCATTTTGCCTACGGGTTGCACTTTAATTTCGTCCTGAAATACTGCCAAAGCTACAAAAAAGTGCATCGTGTGTGTGTGTGTGTGTGTGTGTGTGTGTGTGTGTGTGTGTGTGTGTGTGTGTGTGTGTGTGTGTGTGCGTGCGTGCGTGCGTGCGTGTGTGTGTGTGCGTGTGCGTGCGTGCGTGCGTGTGTGAGAGAGCGATGTCTGATGAGTTTCAGCATGCTCGATTATGCATAACACTGTCAAGAATTTATTTAAGAAAGTTTCTCTTACAGTGGATTTTGACTATCCACCTTATTTCTTAAGTTAAAAAAAAGGTGGATTATTAGTTGAGGGAGAGTGCATGGTGACCTTGCTATGAAAACATAGGCTATTTGATACTGACTGCAAAACAATGACAGTCATCAGAGCAGCTGAGGCTCACAATACAATTTACCGTGTTCCAGTTATTCTGAACCAAAAGCAGTGTCTGCAATAGCCTACATCTTTATTTGTCTAATAGTGGTTCTGTAGTATGAAATGTAGGCCTATGGTGTGTGTGTGTGTGTGTGTGTGAGAGAGAGCAGCCCAAACTCAAAGACGGTCCATTGAACATCCTAACCTTTCTGTGCTCATACACAGCTGTAGCCGCAAAGAGCAGGCATCTGTGCGTCTGGCATCATGTTGGGTGCAACACATAAGACGTCAGCATAAATGTGCGTAGTGTATATGGCCATTTTTGTCGTCTTTCAACACCCAACCTGCAATCAAAAGATTATTTCTCTCCGGGCCCTGAAATGCCATGAAACGAGCGACTCAGAGAGAGACTGTTTGGGCCTGGGTTCTCATGAGGTGTAGCTCGGTGGTTATGTAAACAGGGCTGCAGTTGGTGTCACTGTTTGTTTTGAACCTTTCTAGAGAAAACCTCAACTTGGTTCAAGGGGAAACAACCTCACTAACATCTGTGCCGGCCTTTACGAGAACTCTCAACCATCCAGTCTGTGGTGCACACACGTGCACGTGCACACACACACACACACACACACACACTCAAATGCACACGTGCACTGAAATGCAGACATGCACTTGAGCACACACCTGTATGCCATTAACAGTGGGCCTAAAGGTTATCATGTGATCCTTTTAGGGCAAAATAAATGTACACCAATTTACTGCAGCAAATTTACTGCAGCACATTTTATATAGGCACAAAAATGAGCAATAAATGCGTAAATGTAAAAATAGCCCCCTTAAACACAGATGCAGTCAATTGAGTCTGAGGCTGTAAGAGATACACTCAGTGCACAACTCATCTCTACATACATTTGCAATAGAGGTGGGAACAGTGTGAGCAGATCAACCCCAATATGACAGACGTAGTGGCATGTCACAGATTGGCGGGCGAGGCTCGCACACCTGGGCTGAGAGGGTGCATGTGTTCGCTATGGAAGTGATCATATCATTCCTGTAGATGAGACATCAAACGGCGTCTGGGTTGTTGCCTTTGAGAAAGTAGGACAAAACGGCACGCCGGCAAAAACAACATCAAGGTGCACGGCAAGGCACACGGCACACACAAAAAGTTATATTTAGAGTGGAACTCCATTTTCCTAACCCCAAAAGTGTGTATACCCTGCTCTCCACCCACTCTTTCCTGGGCTATCTCCTCTTTCTCTACACGAGCCCTGGTACTTCTGTAAATGGGTTACCCCCATGCAGCCGCCCACGCATCAGGTACAGTATGAAAACCTGGGGCATCCTGTTATGACTTCTGGTTTCCTGTTTCCTGTAAAACATACAGCCCCCCCAACCCCCCCCCCCCCCCCCCCCCCTTCACTCACTCTCACACACACACTCTCTCTCTCTCTCACTGTCTCTCTCTCACACACACACACACACACACACACTCACACACTCACACACACACACACACACACACTCACACAAATACTCCCTCACTGGCTCACACCCAGATGGAACAGTTTGGGGATCAACTATAAACACCCTACTATATATATATATATCCTGGTTTATATATTTAGGGACATGTATTTAATACAAATATCATACTTCCATTTTGACCCAATATAAATGATGGTGTCATGCTCTTACTCTCTATTCCCCAACTAGAGCATCCAACATTTGAGTGTATTTCATGCAGATTATAGGGATGCTGTTGAGAGTGGCCATATGGAACAGTTTGGGGATCAACTATAAACACCCTACTATATATATATATATACTGTATATATATATATATATATATATATATATATATATATATATATATATATATATATATATATATATATATATATATATCCTGGTTTATATATTTAGGAACATGTATTTAATACAAATATCATACTTCCATTTTGACCCAATATAAATGATGGTGTCATGCTCTTACTCTCCATTCCCCAACAAGAACATCCGACATTTGAGTGTATTTCATGCAGATGATAGCGATGCTGTTTAGAGTGGCCGTAGTGTTTGGTCCCTTCAACATATACTCTCTAGTCTACAACACAACCACAGCACAGCAAGGAGACCATTAGGCTGTGCGGTGCCAGGAGCAGCTGCTTATCCCCATCCTTCACAAGATTAATTTGTTTTTATTCCACCTATACATTTCCCCCTTTTTTATGTGTGAGAGAGGAAGACGTACAAGTGTCAAGGGACCAGTGAAACAGCAATAACAGCAGCGTGTGTGTGCTCGTGTGTGAACTACACGCCCCGCTGTTTTGCCCAAAATATCAAAATAACATTTGTTTGTGACACATGACATGCTGCCACTATGGCCCCCCTGCCAGGCTATACCTGAGACCCCTCTCTGTGTCTCTCTCCCCTCCTCTCTGTGGTCCCTCTCCCCTCCGTGTCCCTCTCTCCCCTCCTCTCTGTGTCTCTCTCTCCTCCTCTCTGTGGTCCTCTCTCCTCCTCTCTCCCCTCCGTCTCCATCGCTCTCAACAGGGGTCAGGCACATCACTCTTAATGAGCAGAAATGGCTCTCCCTTCCTGTGGCGGCTCTAGCGTGCCGTGCTGAATGCTCAGCGACGATGTACACACTGTTAATCATCTCGCTACACACACTCTAACCCGCCCCCTTCTCCTCATACCCCTTTCAATGCCACACTGCTTCAGTCTGCGCTCAAACACGTTCCCCATCAAATAATTACAGCTTAATTCCATTATCCTTATCCATTCTGATGATCCATCTCTTTTGGATGGGCATTGTCATATTATTTGTGTTTGGTGTGGCTTATACTGCTGCATCATTCACAATTCCATATTTTGGGATAAGGATCTTTCCCTCTGTTTGTTGCACAGGGCCTGTGAACCTCTCAGCATCCCCTGGTTTTTGTGTGAGGCACAGAGGAAAAAAGCACAATAGCATCCTCTTCTTTCTTTTTTTTACTCATTTTCAGCTCATCTTCCCCTCCCCCTTTCTTGCAGATTGGAATTCATTAGCAATCAAAGAGCCACTGACAAACGCCCAATCTTAATTACCCTCTCATTTGCATATTTGCATATTAATGACTGCAGACTTTGCTGTTTTTCTGCTGCAGTAGAGTCCCCCCCCCTCCCATCGCCATCCTTTTAGACTTAGCCACCACACACACACACACACACTGCAACAACAGCACCATGTCTTCCTCCCAGCTCAAGGCCTTCTTCCCCTCTCCGCCTGAAGTTGAGACATTCTTTCATTATCACTCCAGATAGGAGAGGCAAACAGATGAATCACTACGCCATTCATTTATACGGACGACCGATGTGATGCATTTCAGCCAATGCCTTCATTTGTAGTCCTGTTCTAGTTTCCTTTCACATGATTTACTCGTCAACTTGATGGTAATAATGGATACACGGTACACAAGGCGATCTGCAGAATTTTTCGAAAAGACATTTTGCTATTTTTGATTGGGTATGTCACATGATTTTTTACCACATCACACACATACCAACAAGGCCTTCCTGCTGTGTGCACCTCATGTGCTTCCCCCTTCTGGTGAAAAGAGTGTAAAACACAGAAGTGATATTTTGGGCAAAATTAAGACATCACGTTCACATGTGACATTACATACCATTTATTGACAATTACGACTTTATAAAGACAAAGCTTTTTGGTGGTTTCGCCATAAAACACATCTCCATCGCTAAAACCGTTATTTGGAGGAGGAAATACACAAAGAGAAGAAGAAAACAAAAGGAGCAAAAAGGCCTTCATCCTGCCAGACCACAGGATGCACTTTCATGGCAACTCCATGTCCTGTTACAGTGTGTACATACACAGAAATGACAGCTTGCGTTCAACTCAGACTGCGTTCGGCGTCACGATGCAGCTCACTCCCGAGACAAAAAGCAGTGTCGTAACAGCAGGTACTGGCTAGGGCTGCGTTTCTATTATGGTCACCAACTGCCTCTGCTCCACTGCAGCTAATCTGAGGCTACCAGTACAAACTGAGGAAACAACATATAGAGTGGGAGGCGCAGAGAGCACTCCAGGGATTGGAACAGTTACATCTTACAGTTACCATATTCATTTTGGCTTGGACATGAGGTATACATCATGCTAAAAATGTGGCTAACACTGTGGTTCACCACACGATATCTCAACATCTGAAATGTCTTGAGGTAAAGCACAATTTTTCTCACGACAATTCAACACCTTTCTTCAGAATGTCAAAATGTGGTGAAGATGAACTTCCATCCACCTGTTTTTATGCACATTTTCATTTTCATTTTCATTGCATTTAAAATATTTTTCATTTCAAATAAATCCTCTCTATTGCAGAGGAAACGCTGATTCAGCTGACCTTTCCCCAATTGTACTTGGCCAATTCTCTGTTGGGGTGTCCCAGTCATTGCTCCACCCCCTCTGCCGATCTGGGGAGAGTTGCAGACTAGCACATGCTTCCTCAGATACATGTGCAGTCGTCAGCCGCTTCTTTTCACCCGACATCGAGGAGTTTCACCGGCGGGGCGTAGCGCATGGGAGGATCACGCTATTCCCCCCCCAGTTCCCCTCCCCGCCACAGTATAGCCTGTGTGTACCCCTCGTGTTGGTAGGAAGGACATCTACATCTACACTACCCGGAACCCCCCTCGATGTTTCTAACGTGGTGAAACATCGTGCGTCACCTCAGGACATTTCAACATCTGAAGAAACCAACGGGATCAGAGCAACAGACATTATAAAGCAAATAAAGGTCAGTCATCTTCTGCTAAAGAAGAAAAACACCTTCCCAGGAAAGTACAAGCATCCTTACATATCTGAAAGTATTTGCATAACAGACATGAAAACAAATCCCTATATGTACTACAGTACCCATCTGTACACATACAAACGCCTAACCAAGACTGTAGTAAGAACCAGGGTGACGAGCATCGACATATATCTCAGTGGTGACGAGCTGTAACACACGCCGCTAGGAAACTTCAGAGCAATTTAAACTTCAGAGCAATTTAAATATGACACCGAGAAAGGAAAAGGGCTAATCAAAACATCTCACAAGAATATGAAGTGTCCCCTGCTCATATTCCTAAGTGATATCTCTCCTCTGGCTTTGTGACGCCACAAACCGTTTGTATGACTTCCGGATGAATACAAGCGTCATGGCATTAAGACAGCAACACAACATCAAGTGTCTGGGCAGTGCTCAACACTAGGCATGGTTGCTGTGACAGCGGTGACAAACTCGATTTCGATCTGGCAGCTATAGAGATAATGTTAACCCCCCAAAAGAAGTGATTTACTGGCCCCAACATCCAGAACCGAAGATAAATCAGTTATGACCAAAGTCCTCTGTGTTGCAACATTCATTCAGAGGAAACGTGGTATGATCAGTTTGAACTTGTCGCGGAGAACAGAAGCACTGTTAGACGGATGCTCAGCAAAGGGTGTTGATTGTAGATATTATTTCGCCCTCCTGACATGTTCGTGTGATCAACTCTCTTACATGTCAGCAGAGTTTATTTGATAGATGTAGCCTTCAGAGGTTTACCTGAGGGAGGGAGTAGCGGACAAGGTGTGTGGTGTGTGTGTGTGTGTGTGTGTGTGTGTGTGTGTGTGTGTGACGTGTGTGTGTGTGGTTTCAGGCAGCAGCTTGTCTATGTGTGTTTTTGTGTGTGTATATATACTGTGCGTGTGCGTGCACATGAGTGTGTGTTCATTCTCCAATGTGTGTGGGAGTGTTAGGTTGGTGCAGCCCCATGGTTTTACAAAGCCAGCCGGCAAAGTCTACCCTCTCCACTTCTGCCCGCTTGATAAACGTATGGTTCTGCAACAAAACAAAAAGAAAAAAACACTCAAGTATACACAGCTTGATAAAAGTATGGTTCTGCAAAAAAAAGATAATCGTAAGATAGTGGTCTCTGAAAGCCAGTGGACTGCTACGGGTTTTACACCAATGACAACTTCTTCACATGTTTGTGTGACAAAATATTTTGAACAAAATCGGAATAACTATGAACGAATGAAATCAATACAGTTGAGTGCTGTTATTTCATGCTGCTAAATGCTAACGATAAGCCCAAACCAAACGTTACGTTTCAGTTTATGAGTGTGTAGTAGAAGGACGTTAAAGCGTAATTGTGAATGAACCCTAGACAAACAAGAGCCGAAGTAATTTAATAGTAAATCGGAAATCCATTCAAAGGCCCCACCGTAACAATATATTGTTGACTAAAGACAGAGATGATTTGATTATTGTTGAACCATCAAGCGAGAAGTTAAAGCTAATGTGATGGCCTGACAGTTAAATCAAATCACAGTTAACTTACGGCTCTTTAACAGAGCCAACCGTCTCCTTTATGACTGCCTTCAGTTTGCAGAGCAGACTCAGGATGAGTCTTCGCTGGTACCCAGAGCCGTGTATATAGAAGAGTCGCGAACATCTCCATTCACTCCAATGGACCAGTTTTTTACTCTCGAGTTTCAGGAAGTAAGGTTCTCTGCATTAAGCAGCACTGTCGAGTTGCAGCAAAATGGACAGTTTGTATGTATTTTGTAATGTGATGACATAAGACTTGTGAAACTGAAGTGATCTTTTCAGTGAATTGAAAGTAACAACTTACTCTGTTGTTGGACCAGAGATTCACAGATGTTCAGCTCAACCATTTGCAGGTACTGTAGACATTTACTGTAAATGTTCTATGCATAGGCTGCACACGTGTCCCATCTGAGATTTTTGTTTTGTTGTTTTATAGGTTTTTACAGAATTGCGCAAATCTATACTGTAATCTGGCAATCTGGGCACCGACAGTCTCTCAGTCTGACGACTAATAAGTCTTTGGAACAGACGGCCGCTATTTCGCGGTTTCCGGTGTTGAGCGGACGTCCCGACTTCTGCTTCCATCGTCGTTTACAGTCCGACGACGTCTCATATTCAGTTATGTGTTTATTGATATTAGACAAAATGCTGTCTGGAGCTAAAACACCTACAATCGATCAGCTCCAACTCCACTCTCGTGTCAATCTGTCTGTCCCAGAGTCTTATTAGTCGTTAGAATGAGAGACTCTGGGTGGCCAGACTGTCAAAATATTAATTATTTCTACTGAATCCCCACCGCCACAACAACAAGCTATACTGACTTATTGCAGGACATATGGGATGAAAAGCGGGGTTTTAGCTGACTTGACTTTTACTGGGTGAGGTGTCGGTTTCTCGAATCCCACCCCGTGAGCAGTGACAAGAAGAGGAGTGGATTTGTTCTGTTGACTTTCCTCTCTGCTCTTTGCTCATGTTCAATTACCATCACTCACTCCTTCATCTACTCCCACCTCACTCTCCTCACACGCTCTAACGGTGTTACACTCTCCTCACATGCTCTAACGGTGTTAGAAAGTCTACAAAGGACGGATAAGGCTTTCATACTCATGTGTAATCTGCATTACTATTGAGAGCCAAAGTGGAACGTCACCTCCTGCTTCAGCACTGTACCAGAGATTTTCATCCGCCATTTATTTTCCCATAGACATTTCGTAAAATGCTTATAAAAATAGTTTTACTTGTTCAAACCAAACGGTTCAGCTATATTTAGAAACAGGAGAGATCGCATAACATTTCACTCGGACAAAAACGTTAAAAAAAATGCGGGTTTAAAGAAAATGTTTTTTCGATGTTGCTGTTTTTTTTATGTTTTGGTTCGAGTGAAATGTTCTATGGTCTCTCCCGATTCTAAATATAGCTGAACTGTTTGGTTTGACGAAGTAAAACTATTTTTATAGGCATTTTACGAAACCACAGTGCAGGTTTGGCAGAGCTCAATCTACAAGCAAAATCTGACCTGACAATCAGATGTGGTATCATGTGTTATCAAAGGGACAACTACCACCGCAAGTAACACGCGTGAGCGGCGCAGAGTCAAGTAGAAGTCAAGAAAAGTATTCAAACTTGAGTCATACTCTAAGTTGAGGAGTGAAACACTCACCATCAGCATTTTCAGGTCGGCCCTGTCTGCTGGGTTTTTGATCAGACTGTGGAGACACACAGGAGAGAGCAACTGCTTTATCCATCCATCAGGTTCCACACAAAACATTGGCTTTAGGCATCTTGGATTACTTCTTGTCATTATGTAAACTGACAAAAAAGATCACACACACTATTCCTCACAATGTGCTGTGTGTCATGTCTATTGGAAAGGGTGACTCACCACTTTGTCACAAAATCCTGGAAATCCGAGGTGAACACGCCGTGTGGTAGTTTGGGAGGAGGCTGAGAAACAGAGGAAAGTGAAATGAACACGTGACTACGAGCACTGCAAACAACATAGAGCGAGTCCCCTGTTTTACAGCACTTTTTAAATCATATTTTTTCTCTGTCCCTTTCCTATAAGATCAAACCACATTAAACCTGTGGCAATCTACTTGAACTGTTATTTCTGGCTGGCAGGCAGCAATACGCAGAAAAATGGTTTCGGTAAATCAGAGGGCAATTTGGTTGAATTCAGAGTTGTCCTTTGCACAATTGAAATGACGTTGTCTCTTACCTCATTGACGATGTAGTCCAGGAGCTCAAAGATGGCCATTACCGGGCCGTGACCTAGAGAAGGAGCCAAGGTACAGTTATGTTGAGGGTGAAGGTCACTTTGACACAGTCCCAGAGACACAGAAATACGCAGTTGGTTTGTGAAGATCTTCGACATTTTAAAGCAACACACAGGGTAAGATTTTCACCTGAAAATGAAATAGGGCAAATGGGGCCTAACTTTGCCCTAGCAGCAGGTGAGTGCTCTGGGCTTTTACACCGGCAGGGCTCTGTGCCGGTTCCGGTTCCGGTTCCCGAACGCAAATTTGAACCGGCCGGCGCGTTCAGACTGAGAAAATAATTGGTTCGGAACCTGAAAAGTTGGTTCTGAGCGGAACCAAAAGATAGTTGGTTTTTCCTTGGGAACCGTGACATCATCAGTGGGCATGTCTTATTCTAGGCTGTGAAAATGAGCAGGAAGGAGAAGAAGAAGGCAGTGACAACATGGAGAGCAATAATTTGCAGTGGTCTGCTGAGGAAACCAAATGTTTAGTGGCGATTTGGGAATCTACCGAATTTCAAGAAAAGCTAGAAAGCAGTACAATAAAGAGCAAGTTGTATGCCGAACTTGTGGAAGAGATGGCCAAGGCTGGGTTCACTCAAACGCCAGACCAAATAATTAATAAACTTAAAAAACTGAAGGAGGACTACCGAACAATGTCCTCCCACTTTGGTTCCGCTTAAACTGGTGTGAACGCGGGCTGGTTCGCCAGAAAGCACCAAGGTTCTGAGACTCCAGAACAGAACCAGAACCGTGTCTGTCTGAAAGTGGAGAGACTGTGAGAGAGTGTTGCACGTGCGTTGCTCACCACTGACTGGTCTCCCCGGCGGCGCTCTGGGTCTGGGTGAAGTGCCGTGTGGCTCTGGCTCGGCGCCGTCCAGGACCGGTCGTCCAAATATGGCCTCCAGTTCTTTAGCGTCTAGAGATGGGATGGGGAAGCGTCCAACCGACAGCTCCACAAGGGACAGACCCATACTCCACACATCTGACTGTACAGAGTAGTGAGTTCCCTGCAACCTCTCGGGCTATGCAAAAATACATAGGGAAAGATATTGTGGTTTTAGAGATTATTGTTAATTATTTTGAATGCTGATCAATCATATGAATTAAATGGATAAATCTGGAATATTGAACTTGTTCAGGACTGTCTCAGTGAATTAGGCCTCAACATTTATATTAAAATTGTCATATATTATATATATATATATTATATTCTATATATATTACATTATATTCAAAACTTGAGGCACAGGTTGAGGTTAGACTATTGTCAACAGTCAAGACAAGTCCAGTGTGGGAGCGTTTTCGAGTGGGTTATTCCCACAGGAAACCTGTTAAATTCGTCACCGGGTACAGCTAGAAGTACTGTGGAGGAACTAAACTGCGTCTTAAAAGGCTTAATTGAGAAGGGCCGACATACCGACATGTAGGATCGTGTCCCCACAAAAGAATTGGCCATAGAGTCTATGAGCTGTCCGCTGACACCAAAGTCACACAGCTTGATCTCCCCACGTGAGTTCACCAGTATGTTCGAGGGCTTCACATCTAGGTGGAAAATTGATAATTTGTGCAAAGATGGATAACAAGAGAATAAAAAACTGCACACAATTTAAGGATTCATACAAAGACCTGGGTCAGTGCTAAAATCTGATGCATTAATTTTCAATTAACCAGCCATTTTTAAGTGCTATAAATCAATAACAAATTAGGTAACAGAGCAACGTTTTGAATCTTCTGACAGAAAGTGAAAGTTGTGTTTTCTTTTGTTTTTATCTTGAGACGACTGAGCTAGCCAGCAGCGAAACAAGCTATGGAACCAGGAAAGACTAACATTACTTTTCTTAGAAATGTTACTACAGTACATCTACTGTAGTAAAAATGTGTTTGGGGATTTGGGCACTCTACTCTGTGTAGGGATGACCACAAAAGGGTATTGGATCAAAGTAATTAGTATAAGTATACTATATCATCGTAACATCAGCAGTTTATGATTTCAAAGAAAATGTAACTATTGTCAAATGAACATACGGTACATACTGTAGCTAAATACATTTGTGGTTAGAATTTATTTTTGAACCTATTGGGGCTCTTTAATAGAGGCTCAGGCAGGAGATACAGTTGCCAAGCAGAAAAAATTATGTTGGTTAAAAAATGAAAATAAATAAAGACTATCCAGGCCAAAAGTGAATAAAAACATGATTTGAAAACAGTTTGGGTTTTTTAATCTTTGACAAGTGGCCATGGTATAAACAGGATAATACACAGGGGTGTGCTGTTAACAACATATAATGAACCTTGCTATTGTGCATTATGCCTTAGATGTTTTAATATCCATGGAAAAGAAAAGAGTACCTCTATGCATAATCTGATGTTTCTCTCTTAGGTAGGCAAGACCTCTCAAAACCTGTTGGAAAAACAGGAGAAAATACAAAAGTTGATAATCATGAATAATCTCGGTGCGGTTTCGAGTCAGAAGAGGTGGATTCTTCTGACATGTCCAGTAATCTTAAATCAACTAGATATACCTCCTCCTCGCGGTTGTGTGCCTCCGCCAACAAGTCAGCACTACATCCATGTCTGTCCAGACTCATACAAGCACAAATATCTTGAAGCCCACAGCGCAGTGGTGTGGACCTTCAGCCTTATGGCACTTTAGGCAATGTTTGGGGGTCCCTCAACAACAAGGCTAATCATTTTCAACATGAAAAATCCCTTATCCCTACTCCACCACATCCCCCAAGCAACTCCCCCTACCCACCCCTCAAACTCCGACTCTCTACGACCTTCCTATCCTTAGCTATGACCCCTTTTACCTAGCCCCGCCCCCCTTCCTTGATGGAATGGACAGACATGCGGTCACAGTGACCTTGAACTTTGACCACCCAAATCGAATCAGTTCATCCTTGAGTGCAAGTGGATGTTTGAGCCAAATTTGAAGAAATTAAAATTTCAAATTTGCAAAATGAATGTAAAATCACATAATATTACAATATTCTTTGTTGAAGATAATCATATACTCACAGCAATGCTGACTTTGCCCAGGATCTCCTCTGGGATCCTTCTGGCTTCTTTCAGCACCTGATCCAGAGAGCCACCATCCTGCACAGCAGAGGGAGACAAGAGGCAAATTATAGAAGGTAGCAGGGGAGAACCAGAATATCTGTCAAACTTGAATTAAGATTATCATCTGCACTGTTCATCAATGGCGCTGCTTTAACAATGACTTTCTTTAATTTTTAAAACCACATCTAAACATTACACTAAATCCTCTGACACACTCACTGTGCGATTTTCGGCTATCCCAGATGAAAGATGACCAACATGAAAGAAAAGTGGAGATATCTTTGGTCATGGCTACAAAAACGGTGGTCCTGAGTCACGCAGTGTGGCCTGCAATAAACTTATAAGATTGCTAAAATCTTATAGTCTGTAGGCAGCTTAACACATATATATAAAGATGATCATTGCCATTCTGTCCACCATTCTCTCACCATGTGCTCCATGCAGACGCTGATCTCTCCGTCGCTGTAGAAGGCTCCGTAGAAGCCCACAATGTAGGGAGAGTTACACTCGTGCAGCACCTGGAGCTCTCTGATGATCTGGTTTCTGATAGCAGGTTTGATTTCTAGATGGATCAGCTGAGCAAAAACAGAGCATTGAGGTATAATAAGCTGGTTATTGAATCAAATGTTTTTAATGAAATGCTCAGAATGTCTTATTTTTGTACACTAAAAGGTATGTGACACAATTTATGCCAAAGTCAATTCAAAGATTCAAAAACTTTATTGTCTGTCACAACGCAACAGAAATTTTTCATTTGACCAGGCTCAGGTACATGTTACAAAAACACATTAAAAACACAGACGCATATAATAAAAAACAAAACTGACAAAAACAGTGTTGTTAAGATGTTAAAAGTGCAGTGCCCATTGAAAAGACAATACTGGAGGGGAATCAAAGTGCAGTAGTTAAAAGGTTAAAAAATGTTAAAAAGTTAAAATGTAGTTCCTACTTTAAAAGGTTGAGGGCGGTGATTACGGATGGGATAAATGATTTTTTGTGAATGTTTCTCCGGGCCAGTGGGACTTTGTACTGTCGACCTGAGGGGAGTAACTGAAAGGATTGGTGAAGGAGGTGAGAGGGACCTGAGGGGAGTAACTGAAAGGATTGGTGAAGGAGGTGAGAGGGGTCCTGTGTGATGTGGATGGCTTTCCTAATGACTGACCGGTTGTACAATTCACACAGGGGGATTTGGGGGATTTGGGGTGAACCGAGTATTTTACTGGCCTTTTTTGGTTTTGCGGGAGAGTTTGGTTTTGTGTTTGATGGCGAGGGTGTTGTACCAGGATGAATTGTTAAAGGTGAGGTTGGATTCAATGAGGGATCTGTAAACCTGGGTTAAAATGTCCTTGCTGACGTTAAAAGCCCTGAGCTTCCTCAGCAGGTGGAGGCGCTGCTTGGCCTTCTTGTCCTCCTCTTATCAATTAACAATCTGCCGCTTACCTTTCTGGCCATGATGAGGCCTGAGGGTTTGTGGCACACCTTGTTGACTACTCCTCCATTGCCAGCACCCAGCTCACAGATACGATGGAAATCGTCATCTTTCAACTCGCCCACCTTGGCCTTCAGCGTGAGAAAAGCCTCCAACCTTTTCTTCTGCTGGTCATCCAGATCCAACTCTTCCAATTTCTTTTGTAGTGCTTCTAAATTGGCCCTGAAAAGGGGGAGATGAGATAGAGAAGGCATACAGCATATTTCATAATTCTACAATGAACTGAATAGGATAGATAGTATATTGATGAAACTCAGTATGTCAGCAGGACAACTTACTCAGATGCAACATCAGTGTTGTTGGTAGAGGACAATCCGTCACCAGTGGGTGTAATGTTTAAGGGAGGAGGCCTTTTAGGAGGCATGTTTACTTGCAGATACACTCCAGACTGGGCTTAGCTGATGCTAGTACTAAGTACTCCCCTAACTACAAATGGTAATTTCTCCAAAACTAGGTGGGCGAGGTAGGCAAAGGTGACAGAAGCTATAGCTAGCTGTTGCTGCGTTCTACTGTCACACACCACGGTTAGCTTGATAGCAAAAGCCTGGTATTGTCCAACACCTTTCCGTCCCTGTTGTTTTTGTCCGAAACTCGGACAAAAACGGCTGTATCTGTTTGTTTATCCTCCTCGCCCTTGTTCCTACTGGCAGGTGTATGCTGCGGCTGCTTGCTTGCGTCCCAGGATCCGGCGTCTCGGGGGCGCGGCGTAATGAAAATAATACAGCCAAAGAGTATTGAAGGCAAGAGGTGATATGCTACAGTCTGCTACGAGTGGGTAGCCGCCGGGTCGTCTTTGGTACAAGCCATCGACATAGGCATCGTCTTTGGTACAACCGTGCTGCTGCCGCCGCCATTTTGGACTTAATCTTGGCAAACAACGAATTGGTGCATTACCGCCACCAACTGGTATGGAGTGTGGATCAGAATCTAGCACCGTCTGGCGTCTAGTATTTACAAAAAGAAAAGAAAAGAAAATAATAATAATAATAATAATAATAATAATAATAATAATAATAATAATAATAATAATAATAATAATAATAATAATAATGATGACATCATATCCTCTCAAAAACCCGCCTCCACTGGATAAAACTAGAGAAAGGGGCTTTGTATTTTGTAGTTGCTTTATTCAGGAACAATAGCCTACTGAAGCACATGTTCAAACACGCACACACACAAAAGTTCAAGTATATTTATTGTCATTGTTAAATTTCTCTCTAAAAACAAATTAGTAATGCTCCATTTTGCTGTGAGAACAAAAACAGAACAAACATACACAACAGTTATTAAGGCAAGTTCATTACAAAGTACATATTATACAACACAGTTAATATTAAGTAAATACATTCATATTATACAACAAGTTGGCCCTTTTGAGCTTTCAATTTAATATATTCAGGCTACAAATTTTGGTCATTGGTTATGAGAAAAGGAAAAAGAAGGGGGGGGAGAAGGTTAACTTTATCATCGTAAGGCAAGTGACCTTACTGGCTGCACAAAATGTATTATTTTCAAATCAGATGGAACGAGTCCCCTGTGGCTCTCCAATGTTAGCCATCTTTGCCTCCCTGCAAGAGACTATTGTTATGATTGACTAACACAATTAAAACAATTGGCCACTGCATCATCAGTCACACACCTGCCCAAACCTCCCCAGTTGTACTTGGCCACATTCCCCCCAGTTCCCCTCCCCCCGGACAGGCACCCATGACCGACCAGAGCAGGCACTAATGCAGGACTCATATCCCACCGGCTTCCCACCCGCAGACACGGCCAATTGTGTCTGTAGGAACATCTGACCAAGCCAGAAGTACCGCTGCTGGGAATTGAACCTGGGTCTACACCAGGGATACTCAACTTGATTTGCCCGGGGGCCACTTTTGCAAAATGACAGCAGGCCAGGGGCCAGTGATAAACAAACATATGTTTTGTAATTGATTGTAGGTTTTTGGGTGCTAGCCCAATTCTTTTTACATTTTTATATTTTAAGATTGTTACACTACTCTGCCATGAACCCACATAGCTTCAATCTGAACCACCAAGCAAAATGCAAACAAATAATAAAAGCAATAATCAGAGCAACAATGCAAACAGAGAAGTTCAATATAAATTTGGAAACCACTCAAGAAATGATGTCCTTTACAGGCAAGTCCAAAGAATCAACCAAACTATATAGATGCTATTCACCCAGAGTTAAAACAAAACAAAAGTTAGAAATTCAGTTTGTTCACTTCAATTCAGTAAACCCTCTTCCCAAACAAATCAATAAAGGCTCTCTAAAAGAAAATTAAGTTCGTTAAGTACACATAAGTGCCTGGGCGGCAAGGAGGCGGCAATATTTGACAATTCATCAAACTTCATTTGATGTTAGTTTTCATTGTGAATTAGAAAATGTTTGGGGGGGGCACTCTGCACCCTATCACGGGCCGCATCTTCCCCCCGGGCCGCAAGTTGAGTATCACTGGTCTACACGGTGGTAGGCGAGTACAAATGACCACTACACTACCCAGACCCCAGAACAAGACACTGGTCCAGAGATGGAAGGCTTTCAACACTTAGCTATACTAGTAAGTACTGGTAGTAGTATACCAGTAAATGACCTTCTTAATATGAAATTATTACAAAGCCCTATACACACATGCTTTCTCATTGATTTTGTAACATGAAACCAGAGATCATAAACACTTCCAGTGTATGCTTGCTTGCAGTGCAGTACATTAGCTGCAGGGGGCCGGATTCCAACCCACGCTGCAACAGAGAGGTCTGTATGAATATGTTGTGGTTTGGGCTAAATCTGTTTCTAGGAAAGATCAGAAAACGCCAGCGGGTCTTGTCCTGAACAACACCCATGACACACATCCGCTTCAGACTGCAACTCACCAGAAAGCACAGCGGTACATTTTGTTTGATGGCTTTTGTCAAGTCGTCCTTTGCTTCTGGGTGCCTTGCTGTCTTGTCTCAGAAGTCTCAGCAGAGGGCGCTGTTATACAGTTTGTGATGGCTTATCAGGGAAGTCGCTCATTCCTTTACAGTCTGGGCTTGTGCAGGGTGGAGCTGTGGACGCCTCCTTTGGTGAGCAACAGCTTGAAGATAAAAGAGGATTATTATGCTGAGTGTACAAACGATAGAAGATGAAATATAGCGTGACACTCTGACTGTGTTCCTGTTTACTTTTTTTCTTTTTCTTCTTCTTTTTTTTTTTTTACAGGGGCCTGGCAGGCAGATGTGTTGCAGCCTCAGGCCACACATCTGAACACATCTGATGTAACTGCTCACAAGAATTTATTTTAATTTAAAATAGTCCAAAAACACAAAACTATGTGGAGTCAGTGGTGTGCGTGCATGGATGGAATAGGGATGTTGCAAGGTGTAAAACAACACTAAAATAATGCAAGAGCAAACACAGCCAGGTGGAAAGCATGAGGCCTCTCTAGCGCCCCCCCCCCCCCCCCCCCTGCAGAAAAATGTACATCAAAGTAAAGTGGAAGTCAGACCAGTTTAATACATCCATGATCCGGCCAGACAGAGAGGGAGGGGCAGTCACGGGACGTTTCCTCTACATAAATGTACCTACATTCCTCCTTTGCGTCTTTCCTAACACCACATGTTTGAAATCGGCACCAGCCTTTAATCATGAAATTGCAGCTCCAGTTTGACCTCAAACCAGATCTTGATGACATAATGACTCTAAACTATGTCAAATCCCTTTCAGATAACAATGGTCCAATGTCTCGGGTTACAACTACAAGGAGTTGCCGTGTGATATTCGTTTCAATATCTAGCGCCTTCGGAGCTAAAGGAAGTCTAGTAGGCTGGTGGTCCATTTTTTTCTACAAGGATTAGAAAAAAGAAACAGGAATATCTGGCCTATCCCAGTCACACACAGTGACATAATGTACCTTCTGACGGCTTTGACCTGGCTGATGTGATCAGGGAGTTTGCAGTTTCTTGTGTCTGGTAGCATGATGCTAACAACAGCAGCCAGGATGCTGAGTGTGCCAAATACAATGTACGGGAGGACCTTGCTGTAAACTCCTGTAAACAGAACAAAAGACACTTAAAGTTTTATTTTTTATCGACACCAAGTTCATAAATGCTGCAATACTGAAAATGCAAAGGCTTCCATCAATGGGACATAGCCTCAATCACCATTGTGTTAAGATATTTATTTAGATGAAAATCTTTGAGATTATAACTTTAATGAGAAAATGTCTTTTTTATATGCAAAATGTAAGGCTGTGCAATACACAGCCTTAGCCTACACTCATTTTTGATAACCTATAAATAAGTACAAGTAGCATGCAACAGAACAATACAAATAATATATTTGACCAACATATTCACATATCTAAATGGCCATGTACAGTTTAGATCTGGGTACCTTCGGATACTTTGTAATTCCTTTCTAATTGAAAACAGTGTGGGGGGGGGGGGGGAATGGAAAAAAGACAGTTGAAAATCATTTTTCGTGTCAGATTGAAAAACGGACCGTGAATTTTATGACAGGAATGGCAAGAAGGCCAGTTTACAACAGAATGTACAGTATATCACAAGTACAGAGGAACTATTAGCTGTGTATATATGAATGAATGAACGAACACATACAATAATAAAGACATGAAGCGCTGTGATGGGAATGGATTTTGTCTAACCACATGCTATTTGTTTTGCTTCTTGGTGGTCTTGAGCAAAATGAGAACATCCAGGGTTTTGATAAGAAACCACATCCTGCAGCCCTCTCCCTCCTCGCCCCTCAGGATGACCTCTGACCCACTGAAGAGGATAGTGGAGGAGAAGATACAAGCAAATCCCCCAAATCTCATCAAACCCACACGCCGCAAATAAATGGAATTTGGCTAACAAGTCTCCTTTGATCAGTGACCCAATTAATAGTTATAAACTTGATTTTATGTTTTTAACTGAAACCTGGTTAGACAAAAATGGCAAAATGGCTGTTCATATTGAATCTGCAGCACCCCTGAATTTAAATTGTTTGTATTTCAGTGCAAGAAAAAGTGTCATTTTGGGATTTGATATCTTTTGAATATCTTGTTTCTACTTTGAAACGATGTCTTCAAGTTGTACTTCTGATCGTACATGAACAGTGGACATGCACACACAAATGTAACAAAACTGAAAACACGTACCTATGTGGACGACATAGGGAGCGATGATGCTGCCTATGCGTCCCGCTGTGGACGACGCTCCCAAGCCCATGTTCCTGACCACAGTGGGGAACAGCTCAGTGGAGAGCAAATAGAGAAAGGCGTAGGCGCCAGACACACCCAGCTTTCCCAGCAAGGCTAATGCCTGGCACATGGCATGCATATCTGAACAGACAGACATGGCTGTTAAAACTATAGGCATACGCAGTCTCACTTAATGCATAATATATCCTTGTGCTTTACATTGCATTACTGCATCAGTGGTGCACAAACTCGGGTATGCATACCCCTAGGGGTACGTGGAGGTACTACAGGGGGTACTTGAGAGTAAGGGGGAAATGGCCAAATGTAAGAATAAATAAATCATGAAAATCAATGAAACGTTAAAATCAGGAGGCACTCATTGCAAATGATGCTGCCTATGCGTCCCGCTGTGGACGAAACTCCGTCACTCCATTTCTTATTTTGTAATGTTATAATTTCTTCAAATGTTGGGTTATCATTCATCCATTGCATCATATGCGCGCTATAGTTTTCTTTTGCTGGTTTTGAGGCTAAATGTTGTAGTCGAGTAAAGGGATACTTGGATTCAGAAATCAGGGAAAGGGGGTACTGAAGCCAAAAAGGTTTGCAAACCACTGCATTACCGGTACATCATTTAGCTGACATTTTTGTCCAATGTGACTGACGATGAGTGTCACATGATACTGCTTTGATTTGACCAATCACAACAACAACAAGAACAATCAATCATAGCCTTTGTAAAACCATGCAAACCTTCAGGGACCAGCTTGATGACGACCAGCATGATGCCGCAGAACAGCAGCGTGGAGAAGAGGAGAGTGGGCCGCGGTGCTCGGTCAATCAGCAGCCAGGTGGCGCCATACGCCACAATGTCTGTGACCGAGGATATGAAGCTGTTGAGGTAGGGGTTTCCATGCATGTTGCCAGTGTTGAGAGAGAGACCGTAGAAGACCAAGGTGGTGACTGCCCTGGGGGAGGAGCAGAAATACAAAGCTGGATGAGGATGGAAGAAAAGTAAAAAAAAAAAAAAGTATTTTGTCATGACTTTCAAGGGGGCATATTGTAGGAATTAACATGCGCCTATTTTTCTACATTCATCCAACCACTGTTTAATGAAGAAAAGACTGATATTTCACTTTGTTTGATCATTTCGTTAATTACATTTTCCAAATCTCCAATTAGTTCCAGTTAACAACACACCACAACTGTAATTAGCATATATTTCACATGTCACCCAAATCAGCCATTTTGTGTCTAGCTTAAATTTTTCAGGATGTACAGCCATGTTTGCGGCAAATTATTTTAAAGGCACAAATACGTCTGCTTAGCAGGTAAGCATCATATTATAAATGGGGGGTGGGGGGAGCAATCAGAGTGTAAATGTGACAGATGCAGACAGAGTAGGGACTGAGGACGTTACATTACCATAGGGTCAGCAGGATAAATGTGATGTTCCTCATGTTCGAGGTGCGGATCAGGTCCACAAAAGTATATGTCTGCGCCTGCTGCTCTTCCCCACCTTGACTTTGCTGAATCACAAAGACAGACCGAATAGAGAGGCAAAATGGAACATCACTTCCTGCTTCAGCACTGTACCAGAGATTTTCATCCTCCATTTATTTTCCCATAGACATTTCGTAAAATGCTTATAAAAATAGTTGTACTTGTTCAAACCAAACGGTACAGATATATTTAGAAACAGGAGAGACCGCATAACATTTCACTCGGACCAAAACATAAAAAAATTGCGGATTTAAAGAAAATATTTTTTCAATGTAGTTTTTTAAGTTTTGGTCTAAGTGAAATGTTCTATGGTCTCTCCTGATTCTATAGAGAAAAAACATCACATGGATGCAACTGGGACGTATCATCAGTGATGTACCCTGGGGTCATAGGATGTTTCGGGTACTGCAACATCATACACCCTCGCCCAGGTGACCCAGCCGGGGTTGATCAAGCCCCGACTTACGTCCCAGTAGCTACCCACGGTCAGCCCTCTTAGGGAAAGACAGGGCCACTCAATCCGCTGCTCCGGAACTACTCTGCCGGGACCGGGAGGCTCTGGCACGTGGAGGGACTGGGCTCTGTGGGTTGACTCCTGTCCGGGCTCCTCCTACGTCTCACCAGGTCCAGGACCTGTGCGTTGCACCAGACTCCCCCGCTCCCAACATTTCATTCCGGTATGATGTTTCTTGGGCCGTGGTGGTACTGCAGGCTCCACTTGCGGCTTGAATGGCCCTCCTAAAAGGCCTCTCGTGGATTTGTTGGGCTTCTTCCTCACGGAAGACACAGGCTGGGGCGCTAACCCATACTGCTCCCAGCTAAATATAGCTGAACCGTTTGGTTTGACGAAGTAAAACAATTTTTTAAAAGCATTTTATGAAATGTCCTCTCCCCTGTTCACTGTAGTGGGATCTGGTGTGTGACAGTGCATGGAAGGTCCCTCTCTCCACCTCCACATTCTTCGTAGGAGTCCTGCTCGGGTCCTACACCAGCGGCCAGCTGGAGACCGCATAACATTTCACTCGGACCAAAACGTTAAAAAAAAATGCGTTTTTAAAGAAAATATTTTTTTGATGTTGTTTTGGTCCGGGTGAAATGTTCTATGTTCTCTGCCGATTCTAAATATAGCGGAACCGTTTGGTTTGACCAAGTAAAACTCTTTTTATAAGCATTTATATGAATGTCTATGGGAAAATAAATTGCGGAAGAAAATCTCTGGTACAGTGCTGAAGCAGGAAGTGACGTTCACTTTGCCTCTCTATAGCCACAAGCACAGGATGTAACACATAGACTGTAAATCCCACTTGCCACGTTGGAAAAGTACCAAGCGACTACTTCCACAGTTTAGGGCCTACTTTTATGTCGGAGCACAAACAGCATTGTTGTTGACACAGTTAGTGTGAGGGGTAATAATGGAGCGAGTACCATTAGCTCCAGGCACTCGTCGACCCTAAATATGACCTCGGGGGCGGGGACTCCGTTCCTCTTGGCGACGTTTCGTATGACTAGCTCCGCCTCCTCCACTCGCCCTCTCTGCAGCAGCCAGCGAGGAGACTCAGGAATCACCCTGGAGAGAGAGAGAGAGAGAGAGAGACCGGTGGTTCGGCGGACGGGAGAACTTGAAACATTTTGAGCACTAGAGGCACTCTGGACATCACAGCTGTCATCACAGACTATTATCATTTCCAACAATCAGAAAATTATCATTTGTTAAATACAGTATAATAAAATCATTTGCAGGTGACACAAATGGCGATAATAGACGCATTTAACGTATTTTGATGTTTCTTCAAGACAATTAAAGGCAGTTGTGGAAGCTTAATATTGCTTCAAAAACACTTTTTAAGCTTCATGTCCATACTGCTTGAGAGATTTGTTTTAATTTACTTTTATTTATTTATTTAATCATCTTTAAGCCTGCTACAGCCCACGTCCATGATTTTTGTGATTAAAAAGGGGGGGGGGGGGGGGGGGGGACAAAATCTGCATTTTGAAAAGAGACATGTCGCCCCTGTCCCTAGGCAAATTTCGCCCTGGTAAACAGATACACAGTAAGGTAACCTACAGACAGACCGGGTAATAGGTAATGAAGGAGATAGATGCATACCAACTTTACAGAGAATATAGATGGAAAAGACTGTGGAGCCATTGCTGCAGCGTGCGTGAGAGATTTTTGTAATCATTGTCTGGGAGAGTGCGGGACCAGAAGATACAGGCGGAGACACGCTTTAGTAAAAGAAAGGAGACACGCTTCATTTAAACAACATTAGATGCCTTAGTGTTTGCACAAGGACACTTACTCAACACCGAGGTTAGGAACTGGTCTGGACCAGACCAGATCAGCTCATTCCCACATCTCAATAAACAGGTTTAAGCTTTTACGCTTCTTGTCAACCTAGCAAGAAGGTTTGCACTGAACCAACTTGTATTGTCCTTGCCTGCACCTTGCACTTTGAAGTTGACTGTGTCCATAATGGCTAAAAACAAAAAGTATCAGCATGGCTTAACACATTGCCCAATCAAATTGGACAACTCCCCTGCCAGCTCCAGCTTAAGCCTCCCTCTTCCTGAACATGGGACAAAGCACCGATCAATCAAACGTCCATCAGCCAATCGCTGACTTACTTACCACCACACTGGGATGTAGAGGAAGCCGGGGATGGCTGCAGCGACTAGCAGCATCCTCCAGCTGCGTATGAGGTAGGCAAAGGGAGATAGGAAGGCATAACCAATGCCAAAACCTACACAGTGACCCAGGAGAGTGAAGCTGACCCTGGTGGACTGACTGAGTATCTCACACCCTGATGGAAAGAGGGACAACATCAGGATTAAGTTCACTCAAAAGCACAGATTTTAATTCATTTAATTTTGTGAAATACATTGTGTTTATGCTTCTTCTTTTTAGCATGTCTCCCTTTAGAGCTCAAAGCAGAGAGAGAAGGAAAGATTGGGAGTGAGATGAGATGTGATAAGTGCAGAATTGAACCCAGGATGTCTTGTTGACACGGTGCACGCCTTGGCCCACTGGGCAGGAGGCAATACATTTTTAAAGTAGGTAGGTGTCACTTTTAGAAGCATTTCAAATATTTGCATGCAGTAAAAAACAAACAGTAAAAGCATACAAACATGCTTTTACACGCAAACATGCTTTTACTGTTTGACAAAACTGGTCTGACTAGAAAGTGGGACTGTGACGCAGACGTGTCCTAAAATGTCCTTCATGTCTCTATTACTAACTTTATTATTAGTAACAGTTGTTCAGTCACGGACACTGCAGTCACAAGATGCACCCATTTATAGCAACAAATGGTATGGCTCTGCTCCAAGCTTCTTCCTGCTTACCCAGCAAGCATGCTGAAGGTATGGCAGGGGTGCAATGCAAATCACCTATAGAGCCATTTACACCTGGTGCTAACATGCGTTTTCTGTGATCAGATTGCAATCAGATTGTATTTTATCACTTCAGCCTAATTCCATTTACACCTGGCGTTAACATGCGTTTTCTGTGATCAGATTGCAATCAGATTGTATTTTATCACTTCAGCCTGATTCAATTTACACCTGGCGTTAACATACATTTCCTGCAATCTGATTGCAATCAGATTGCAGAAATGGTTGTCCTCTCAATCCGCATAAAGTTGCTGTATCCAGATTGAGAGGACACATTGCATTTACACTTGTGTTCAATGAGGCCATTTACACCTGGCGTTAACATGCGTTTTTTGCCATCAGATTGCAATCAGATTGTATTTTATCACTTCAGCCTGATTCCATTTACACCTGGCGTTAACATGTGTTTTCTGCAATCTGATTGCAGAAATGGTTGTCCTCTCAATCCGCATAAAGTTGCTGTATCCAGATTGAGAGGACACATTGCATTTACACTTGTGTTCAATGTGTACACAATGCATCCCTGACCACCTCCGGAGGTGGTTTGGCCGATCAGATTGCAATCCTTCTTCAATGCGTTTTGGGGGTGTTTACACCTGGCATTTCAAGTGATAAAACACAATCTGATTGCAATCTGATCACAGAAAACGCATGTTAGCGCCAGGTGTAAATGGCCTCAATGTGTACACAATGCATCCCTGACCACCTCCGGAGGTGGTTTGACCGATCAGATTGCAATCCTTCTTCAATGCGTTTTGGGGGTGTTTACACCTGTACTTTCAAGTGATAAAACACAATCTGATTGTAATCTGATCACAGAAAACGCATGTTAACGCCAGGTGTAAATGGCCTCAGAGTAGAGCCAGAGGAGCAACACTGTGCTGTGGTGTCACTTGAAGAGTGACCTAATAGTGTAGTAGTCTATCTTATGTAGGCTCTGCTGGACAGACTGTAGCAGGTGGAGACCGGGGAGGTGGAGGTAAAGAGTGGGTGCATAGTAAGAATAGACCAGAACTGCATCGCGTCTTCAAGCGCCCAGCTCCAAGGCCGCGCCCCTTTTTAGGGGAAACCCACCATAGTAAACGACGGTACAAGAAGCCGAAACCACTTCAAACAAACTATTTAAAACGGTTTAATTTGATAGAGATATGCCAAAGAGTTGCTGTGTTGTTATAGTTTCACTAACAATAAAAAAAAAAGGTCTGCGATAGGGTAGGCGACGGCGTGACACCGTCAATGTGGACGATGCATGTAACCTGGTGGAAACTGGATACAGCGTTCATATAAGGCAAGTACCTCGTGTCGATGTATCTTGCGCATTCTATGGCCGGCCGAGTTGAAATATATTGTGTCATGTATATGTCATGGTGTCTTTGGGTCATTTATAAAGGAAATTAATTCTGTTATTTTTCTATAGATGTTTTGGGTACTGCTATTTTACATTGAAGTCAACGCGAGTGGCTTGTGTTATCCCCCAAAAAGGGGCGCGGCCTTGACGCTTTGGATGTGCAGTTCTGGGCCCGGTTGCACAAAGCACCTTAAGTTTGCTCCTTAAGTATGACACTTAAGGTTTGATTTCTCCTCAGCTGAGGAATATACTTAAGGGTGTTGCACAGACATCCTTAAAAGGTTTCCTTAGGTAAGGAAAACGCTGAGGCATTTACTGCACTGGAAGAGATTTTACGGCAGTAAAATTCTACTGTTTCCATGGAGACCGTCACGGGTGCGCTTTCTCCGCGGGTCTCGCCATAGATAGACTGTATATTGTCCGCGCGCCTCCGTCTACTTGTGATATCGCCTAACAGAACAGAACAACAACAAACAAACAAGACAAGGCAATGGCAGCAGAACAAAATAAAATCAAATCAAACTGGTCAGAGGAGGAAAAGACGATGCTATCGGAGGAATACAATAGGAGAAAACTGATACTAAAAAGTAAATTTGATCCACTGATTACAGCCAGCAGAAAACAGCGAATGTGGGAGGAAATAACAATGAAAATTAATTCACGAAGTTTGGGTGGTCCAACTCGAGACGCTCGGACAAATTATAAATGGACTGACGCCGGTCAAATCTATAATGTAAAATCAATTGCTCATCATTAAGTGTATCCATTGGGTTCTCCCGGTCTCGGAACACTCTTCTCGGGATGCGTTCATTTTCTTCATGTATCGCCATAAACTCAGCCATGTTGCGGTTAAGGTAGAGCCAGAGGTACCTTAGTTTTTTTTCCTTACTTTGGTTGCTAAGGTCTTTTGTGCAACAGTTAAGGAGCTTCTTAAGTATTAAGAGCAAGATAAGGAGCAAACCTTAAATACTTGAGCAAAAATGTTAAGGAGACCTTGAGGAGAAGACTTAAGGTTGTTTTGTGCAACAGACTTTATTTTAAGGAAACCTTAACTCCGACTTTAAGGAAAATCTTAACTTAAGGTGCTTTGTGCAACCGGGCCCTGGTCTATGCTTGCTTCTCATGCTTCTCTGTCAATACCTGTGACCCCATGTGCAATACTAAAGCTCATTACTCTGCTGCTACTATTGGGCACCTTTCCACTGTACATATTGTGTTACTACTGCTGCTATATCATGCACTTTATCACCGTACATATGTTATTACTCTGACTGTCACTTATCTGCAGTGCTGCAAACCATGTCAACACCAAGCTCACTTACTGCTGCTACCTCTGATGCACCCTGACCCTGTACATAATCTGTAAACAACAAATTTAAGCTACCTCACCTAGCTGGCAAGCCTGTTTATACTCTGTTAATACTGTTTATATCTGTTAATACTATCTATATATGTTAGTATCTGTATCCTTTTATAATATTTTATAGGTTTGGTATGTTTCCACTCACGCAATATTTTTACAAGTCTGTTTATACTCTGTTAATACTGTTTATATCTGTTAATACATTACTTTATATTTTATTTGTTCATGTCTTGTATATTTGTTCTTATCAATGTTAATGAGCACCAACCACACCAAGACAAATTCCTAGTATGTGAAAACATACCTTGGCAAATAAAAGAATTCTGATTCTGATTCTGATTCAGAATCTGTGTAAAGGGAGGTCATTTAAATAGACTGCCTTGTCTATTTACATAAAGAATGGATTGTGATTGGTGGGTGTGTAGCGGCTTGGTTTGAGTGAGTTGTGATTGACAGAAGGCGGGACCGACCGAACACAAAAAAGCGTTGTTTTGGAGCAGAAGTCAGATAGATAGAAAGATGCCCATCTCATTTTGGCTCCCATGGTGAACGGGATCAAATCCCAAAGGAATTGTCCTTTAAGCAGAGAGTTTAGGTCAACAGAGGTGTAAAAGAACATAAATATTGTCATTAGGACATCTGATCTCACTTTCACTGAGCCTCACCCTCTTCCCACCGAGACCAAGCAGCCTTAGACCTCAAAACGTCTCCCCACCAGTGACCAAGGAGCCTTAGACCTCAAAACATCTCCCCACTAGTGGCCAAGGAGCCTTAGACCTCCAAACCTCTTCCCACCAGTGACCAAGGAGCCTTAGACCTCCAAACCTCTTCCCACCAGTGACCAAGGAGCCTTAGACCTCCAAACCTCTTCCCACCAGTGACCAAGGAGCCTTAGACCTCCAAACCTCTTCCCACCAGTGACCAAGGAGCCTTAGACCTCCAAACCTCTTCCCACTGTGACCAAGGAGCATTAGACCTCCAAACCTCTTCGCACCAGTGACCAAGGAGCCTTAGACCTCAAAACATCTCCCCACTAGTGGCCAAGGAGCCTTAGACCTCAAAACATCTCCCCACTAGTGGCCAAGGAGCCTTAGACCTCCAAACCTCTTCCCACCAGTGACCAAGGAGCCTTAGACCTCCAAACCTCTTCCCACCAGTGACCAAGGAGCCTTAGACCTCCAAACCTCTTCCCACCAGTGACCAAGGAGCATTAGACCTCCAAACCTCTTCCCACCAGTGACCAAGGAGCCTTAGACCTCCAAACCTCTTCCCACCGAGACCAAGGAGCCTTAGACCTCCAAACCTCTTCCCACTGTGACCAAGGAGCATTAGACCTCCAAACCTCTTCGCACCAGTGACCAAGGAGCCTTAGACCTCCAAACCTCTTCCCACCAGTGACCAAGGAGCATTAGACCTCCAAACCTCTTCCCACCAGTGACCAAGGAGCATTAGACCTCCAAACCTCTTCCCACCAGTGACCAAGGAGCATTAGACCTCTAAACCTCTTCCCACCATGACCAAGGAGCCTTAGACCTCAAAACATCTCCCCACTAGTGGCCAAGGAGCCTTAGACCTCAAAACATCTCCCCACTAGTGGCCAAGGAGCCTTAGACCTCCAAACCTCTTCCCACCAGTGACCAAGGAGCCTTAGACCTCCAAACCTCTTCCCACCAGTGACCAAGGAGCCTTAGACCTCCAAACCTCTTCCCACCAGTGACCAAGGAGCATTAGACCTCCAAACCTCTTCCCACCAGTGACCAAGGAGCCTTAGACCTCCAAACCTCTTCCCACCGAGACCAAGGAGCCTTAGACCTCCAAACCTCTTCCCACTGTGACCAAGGAGCATTAGACCTCCAAACCTCTTCGCACCAGTGACCAAGGAGCCTTAGACCTCCAAACCTCTTCCCACCAGTGACCAAGGAGCATTAGACCTCCAAACCTCTTCCCACCAGTGACCAAGGAGCATTAGACCTCCAAACCTCTTCCCACCAGTGACCAAGGAGCATTAGACCTCCAAACCTCTTCCCACCATGACCAAGGAGCCTTAGACCTCCAAACCTCATCCCACAGTGACCAAGGAGCATTAGACCTCCAAACCTCTTCCCACGAGTAACAATTTCAGTCCTTATTTATCTTATCACTGAGAAGCCCAACGTTCTACTCCTTCAGGAGGCCTCCTCTCCCACTCCTATTTCAAACAGCAGTTCTTGCAATCCTCATGCCATTCATCAGGACTAAGATCTTATCAAGATTGAAACATATTTTTACATGATTCCCATGGAAATGATGTTGATCAAATATAAAAGAGGGTGGCTCACAACTCCTTGAGAAATATATATTTTTTTTTATAGAATTATATCTGATGATAAATTGAGAGGAAGGGGGGGTATTTTGTCTAATGATTTAAGAATGATGCTGTGGCCCTCTTTGCTCATGTCTGGATGTTCTTCATATCATCATGGGTAAAAAAAAATACTGATTCATGCAACAGGGGTGCAATCATTCCAAACTGTGGCTCTTCATGAGAATATTCATGGCTGCTTGCCAAGGCATTGGGAGAGCCAGAGATTAAAAGAAATATTCTCAGATAAATCAAACCTCTCCCCATCCACCCATCCCGGTTTTCCAAGGGATGACATTCCTCCTTTACCATATTTTTGGGGAAATTAGAGGTCGCTAACCCACCACTAAAAGACCATAAATCTCAACTGCTTGCATCATAGCATGTACAGTATAGTAACAAACTCACTCTACCCCCCCCCCCCCAGATCCCGAAATGCCACTATTACCAGTATGATAATGATATATGATAACTCACCTAAAAGAGACCCAGACTCTCTGGATGTGGTGGTGGACTGTGGGAATGAAGTGTTGCCCCATATCTTTTGGGATAAATGCTATCAATCCTCTATATTTGGCCCCCTAAATGGCACTCTTAAATATCACTCTAATCTTTTGCAACCTTACGTAAAACAAGTTGCCAGAATTTATGATCATCGAGTCGTGAGAGTTGTTCAGTTTTGCTGAGTTGGCTTACACTCAAAGGTAATATTTCATACAGCCGGTGTGATTTTGATGAAACTTGGAGGAACGAGGCGTTTTGGCACTGTGTTCTGGCGTTTAAAGCATTACACTGATTGGCCTGATGCAGGCGCTATAATTGAACGTCAATTTTTCAAACACTGAAAGACCATAACTTCAACACCACCACTCCAATTTTGATGAAACAAACCCATTGGCCCATGGGGGGCCTGCATCATTCATAGGGTTACAAATTTGAAGGTTGCATGTACGACTCGTAAATGCATTTGGCCACAGGTGCTGTGCCACTTTGATCGACAGTCAAGATTTCTCTCTCTTATTATGGTTAAGAGGGCGGCTTAAGGGGCGGCTGTAGCTCAGGAGGTAGAGCAGGTCGTCCACTAATCGCTTTGGATAAAAGAGGTCGGTGGTTCGATTCCCGGCTCCTCCAGTCTGCATGTCGAAGTGTCCCTGGGCAAGACGCTGAACCCCAAATTGCTCCCGTTGGTGTGCCAGCACCCTGTGTGGCAGCCTGCCGCCATCTGTGTGTGAATGGGTGAATGTACCTACTGACTGTAAAGCACTTTGGATAAAAGCGCTATATAAATGCAGGCCATTTGCCATTTGCCATGGTTATTGGTATTGTAGTATGTAGTATGGTATGTTCTGAACAGGGAGAGATTTTCATACTTGACTATTATTATTACATTGTTGTTGTTGTTGTTGTTGTTGTTGTTGTTGTTGTTGTTGTTGTTGTCATTATCATTATCATTGTTGTGGTTGTTGTTGTTGTTGTTGTCATTATTGTTTGTTAATGATCATTTTATTATTAAATTATTATTGTGGACAGGCCTGCTACACATTTGCAGAACTCATTTGTTTCACTTTCCCTGCAGCCCAACAGTGAAGATACTGGAGAAGAGAGAGAGAAAGGGACGCTATTGAGAACAGTAGTATAGGTGCACATGGTCTCTCACCCAGCACCAGTGATGAGATTAAATTGGATATGTCGGATATTCCTCTCAGACAGTTGAAGATACAGAACATGACCAAACTGACGGAGGTGGCTTGGACCAAGGCAAAGACTGTCTGTAAGGCCAAACTCCCAAAAAACACTGGCTTCCTGCCAAACCTGCAAGACAACACATGCATAAACCAACAGAGCATATAGAAATGTCTTTGTAAATATGTAAAATGAGATCAAACACCCTGAAGCAGTGGAGGGTCTATATCAGTTGACTAACTTGATCTCTCAGCTGCTTTTACAGGTATGCTAAGAAGAGGCAATCAATAGTTCAAAGATGGCTACCGCGGTCGCCTTAGTACAAAGAAATGGCTGACATATTTTCACGATGTTGTGTTGCTCGAGCTACATACTGCCAGAATGAATACAGCAAAATCCTCCATGCAGCATGTGGGCACATGCAGCAATGCAAATAAAGGATAAGCTCATTGGTCATGAACAGAGGAACACTGTACGCTATAAGAGCACCGCAGGAGTGAGGAATGAGAAGTACAGTATACTGTACTTCCGGGTTCGTAAGAGGAAAAGTGAATGGGGTTTTAGAATGGGGATTTCACTTAAATGCATAAAATAAGGTCTGTGGTTGACAAAAGTTTCTGGGAGCGCGGATTTGGGTTCAGCAGGATAATCTTCACCAACGTGAATAACTTTTAGGACTTTTGGTCGTTGGTCGTTTTGGTTCGTAAATGTGTTTTTTTTTTTAAAAGGTTTTTTTTCTTTCAAAAACGCTTCAAAAGGCATAAAAGTGAATAACGTTCATGAAGATGATCCTGCTGAACCCAAATGTGCGTTCCCATAAACTTTTGTTAACCACAGACCTTATTTGATAGGGATAGGGATCTGCTCCTCTGTATTCTTTTGTACTAATTGAATATTATAATAAAAAAAGAAGAAAAAAAGAAGAAGAGGCAATTAAACCGCTATCTGCTTTGGACAGGTGCAGAATCCTTGGAGAAAATTAGTGCTAATTCTACCTTTGTGTTGACCACATACTGTATGTGAGCAGCATACAGGAACAAATACTTTCGACATTTCCTATAGTGCAGGCTTTCTCAACACTAAGTTCCTCTTATAGTTGTGTGGTGAGGAGACAGAAGTGAGCCTATGATATATGGCTTCTGCACTGGTATGTATGTAGGCTGGCTGCATTGTCCACATGACAGGGATTACCGATCTGAGAGCTGGCCGCTGGTGTAGGACCCGAGCAGGACTCCTACGAAGTATGTGGAGGTGGAGAGAGGGACCTTCCATGCACTGTCACACACCAGATCCCACTACAGTGAACAGGGGAGAGGACATTCATAAAATGCTTATAAAAATAGTTTTACTTCGTCAAACCAAACGGTTCAGCTATATTTAGAATCAGGAGAGACCATAGAACATTTCACTTAGACCATCACTTAGACCATCACTAGACACTCTCTACCATAAACGGACAATCACAAGAGCACAAAAAATAGTTTCTGACCCATCTCACCCAGCCAATCACCTGTTCCAACTGTTGCCCTCTGGACGGCGCTACAGATCAATTTCCACCAAAACAACCCGATTCAAAAACAGTTTTTTCCCCACTGCCATCAGGCTTCTGAACTCCACTCACCTCTGAAATCTCACTGTATACCTCTCCAGCAAATGTATATGTTGAATGTTCTGTATTTATGGTGCCATATGTCTGTCTATGTACTGTAATGTCTTATGCTGACACAATATTCATGTGCTATAACAATTGCTGTACCGAAAGCAAATTCTGCCGACTTTGTTGTGCAGTCCTTAATAAATGAATCTGAATCTGAAAACTTAAAAAACTACATTGAAAAAATATTTTCTTTAAATCCGCAATTTTTTTAATGTTTTGGTCCGAGTGAAATGTTATGTGGTCTCTCCTGTTTCTAAATATATCTGTACCATTTGGTTTGAACAAGTAAAACTACTTTTATAAGCATTTTACAAAATGTCTATGGGAAAATAAATGGCAGATGAAAATCTCTGGTACAGTGCTCAAGCAGGAAGTAGGCGGTCACTTTGCCTCCCTATAGCCCATTACATCACTATGAAAGAACTATGAAAATGTATCAGCGTTAGGCAAAGATAGGCTTTATGCCACAAAAGACAAGAATATCAAGTAAGGTGAGCATATCTCATCAATTTACTTACTGAGAAACACCCCGGGCCCAATCTTCCCACTGGCCTTAGGCGTTAAACGCAAAAAACCACGCTTTGCGCCTGCCTCGGGAAGATAGCATCATGTTTTTAGGCCCCCGAAATGCGCTTTACGGGGAAGAGGCGTGGCGCAGTGCCAGAATAGGGCAGAATGGGCATTTCGGCCTTAAATACCGGCCTAACGATATCTTCCCCCCTGGCGTTAATTTAGCGCTTAGCGCTTTTCAAAACCAGGCCTTATTCAGTGCGCCGGGGATATTACTGTGCGTAATTACGCGCAGTTCTCCTCTGCCATCTCACTCTCTCTCCCCCTCTCTCTCTCTCTCTCACTCCCTCTCTCGTGCGTCAGACAGGCACAATGACCGATGAAAAAAAAGTTGTTATACCGTAGTTTTGAGCCCCTGTCATTCAGAGGCTGTTGCATCATCCTACCTGTGCAGTGGGGGAGAAGAAAAGGTAGCGAGAGAAAATGATATCATTCTGCCCAAACTTTCACCAATCTAATCTCATCATGACATCCAGGGATAGGCTATATTTTTCTAGCCGATGCGTTTAGAACATTCTTTTGACTTTGATCTTGCTATAGTGTAGCTTATTTACATGCTTGTTGTATTTAAACTGCAGTGAGATTGGTTTGAGAAGCATAATAATATGGAATAATATATATGGAGACAGACGGGGATGAAAGAGGGAGGCGGGGAGCTCAGAGCGCTTTGTTCGGGCTTTTCTGACCGGATTGGATCCGTTGGATCCATTTCCTTGGAATGGAACATGAAAGGGACATGTGATTTGTTTACTGCACTTCTCCAATGAGCACGTTGTGAATAATTATACGCTTAAAAGGCGTGGTTATAATGCTTAACGCTGGGGACATACCAGAGGCGAAAATTGCGCGCATGCGCCGCGCAGCGCACCTCCGCGCAGAAGTCGCTTTAAAGTGTCCACATAGAGAGCGCAGCTCTCTTTGCGCGCTCTGCTCGTCAGCTATATATTTTGCCCCAGATCTCCTGTCTTCCTTATCATGGCCAAGTAAATGATGACATAAATATCTAAAGTAATATGTTTGGGATAACAGTTAATGGCTACCTTCGTTATAAAATGTAATTGCATCATTTGTCTGTTCTCCTCCCGTTTTCCCAGTGCGTGCTGTTGTAGAGAGAAGGCGAGTCCTAGCTCTCTACTTGTTGCTCCGCAGGCAACGAGCCCCTAGAAGCCGCTCCCCCTCTCCCACTGCTCTTTCTCTCTTTTCACACTTCCAAAGGGGCAATCAACAACGTAAATAAACATTATTTCACTTTGAAATTGGTTTTATTTGACGAATGTCCGGTTTCGGAGTTCCTGTCTGTCCTTATCTGATCTGTTCAACTTGACAGAGTCGCTCACAGGCGCAGACGGCCGCGCAGGAAAATAGAACTCCAGGCTGAGCTGAGCGGCCCTGAGCGTCCGCGGAGCTGAGCTGAGCGGCGCGCTGCGCGCAATTCGGTGTGGACTGACAGATCTGTTAACATGGTGTCCTAATGAAAACTGGCTGCGCACAAGGTCGCAAATGGTCGCGCCGCGCAGCTTACGTGCAGGAGACGCGTGCGGTGTGTTTTCACCGTAAGGCCGCGTGTAGCGCCGACACGAAAATAGGGACTGCGCCGGACCACGCCCACTAAATAGGGCTGCGCCTGGCGCTAAGCCTAATTTAAGGCCAGTGGGACGATAGGGCTCCCCATCTTTCATTAAAAAAAAACTAAATATTTCAATAATGAGTGCTATAGTAGCCCCTTTGGTTTGGTAATGTAGCTATATATACAGTCGGTCTGTGTGGGAACGCTTACAAAATGTTATTAGGCTGGTGCGCAAGACTAGACGCATATATCCCATATATCTCAATGGGCTGACTCACCAAAGGCCGGTGCTGTGGCTCTACACTACAGGATTGGGGATTCAACAGCAGGTAGCCTACATAGACGTCTGGTGTGCGTTTACTGTGGTGGTTGAATCCCCGATCCTGTCTGTCTGGGCTGGGCTAGCAGCTAAATGCTAACTATGCTGGCTGGGGAGAACGGGGGATTTCCCCCATGCATTGACCACGCATCTATGACGAGACACCGCCTGAATGTAGCCTATAGAAAGGATGGATTGGAAAAGTAGCCTGAATGTAGCCTATAGAAAGGATGGATTGGAAAAGTAGCCTGAATGTAGCCTATAGAAAGGATGGATTGGAAAAGTAGCCTGAATGTAGCCTATAGAAAGGATGGATTGGAAAAGTAGCCTATAAAGGTCTGGATTCACGGGGCCCCCCATGCTTTACATTGCCCCCAAAATAATTCAGTCCGCGGCTGTGACTGAGCGTGATCAGTTAAACGTGTGTCAGGTATAGGTCACTCTAGAAGAGTTGAAAACAACACTGAATAGTCTAAGGCGCAACCCAAAGGCTATGATCTACTACCTTATGATTATTCAGTGTTTTTATACGGTCGTTAGTTACCTCATCCACAATACTGGCTGTGTATTCCCCAGTGCTGAAGACCCATCCGTCCAGACAGCCCTCCGTGTCATTGCCAAGTCGCGGTGTTTCCGTTGAGTTCCAGGTCAGCTTGTATCGAGAGCACATGTCAGGTCCGGCCCGGGTGACCTGTTCGTCGAAGGGAAGTACCTCCAGCTCCGTGCCGCCGGTGCCGGTGCCGTTATCCGTGGAGGAGCTGTTCGCTAGTTTGCAGCGGTGCGCGGGCACATCCGCTAGAAAGACCATGCACATTCCCAAGTAGCCGTTGGGGATGGCACTTGCGCTCAGCAGGACAAATGCTGCGATTTGAAAGGGACCGAACTCGCCCAGGAAAGATGTGATTTCATCGTAGTCTCTAATTTTCTCTCCCGTCATGTTTGTATGGCTCGCTGCCATACAACCGCAGCCGTGATGCGTTGCGCGTAAAATCTGTAGGCTAGGTTGAAATTCAGATGGTAAACAGTAAAATATGATGCGAGAAGCAGCTGCCCCCCCCTCACCGGTATTTTTTACTGACAAGTTTCAACAAAACTCTATGCATTTACAGCACTATATGAGTTTGGAGACAAGCACCAGGTAGGAACAACGCAGCTGGCATAGGTAGCAGAACGCATCTGAACTTGGGGGGGCCGGGGGGCGTGTTGGGTGGGCAAGTTCAGATGCGCCCCCCCCCCCCAACAAACACACACATGTCTGTGAACCACCATCATTGATTATTATTATTATCATCATATAAAGATTTTGGTCGTTTGAAGCCAGATTCATATAGGAATATCTCATTTTAAATTAACATTAGGATTAGACAGTTGTGATGTCAGTATTCAGTCTTAACAATCATATATTTGATCCTTTTCTCACTCACTCCTATGTCACCACCTGCTCTCCCTGCAGGGTTTGAGATTAAACTTTTTTTTTATCGCCAGCCAATATGGCTGCTAGATTTTAAAGTTACGAGCCAATTAATTTCAACTAGCCAAATTGTTTTTCTTGAAATAAACCAGAATATGAGTGCCACTGGGTTAATATATGCATATGTATCAGTACAAATAAGTTATAGCATAATGAATCTATAAATTACAGCAGGGCTATTCAACTAAATTGTTCAGGGGGCCACATTGTCAGAAACCTAAGGGACCGGGGGCCGGACCGTTCCCCGAGCCAGTACACTTGACACAATGCGCCACCACATTTTCGCAGCCGCGCTGGAACTATTATTAAGTAGGGGGTGCTGTAAGGAATGGAATCTCGGCAGCGTCGAAGAAAATTTTATGTTTTTTGGACTTTTATCCATATTTAGAAGAATATTTAATTTTAAATTAGGATTATACTCTTGTGATGTCATTATTCAGTATCTTCTCCTTTTCTATTATTAGTATTAGTATTAAATACTGAGTATCTCATGAAAAACTATTAATATTGCATCTTTTGTGTTTAGCTCCGTCTCACAGCATTGTAACATTGTAGTGCAGCAAGAAAGGAAAACTACTGTAAACATTTGAACCATATTTCTTGTTTAGAACCTATAGTTAGCAACATCGCCATCTCCTGAAAAACATTAATATTGCACCTTTCTTGTGGCTACATCACAGCATCTACTGAAAAACATTTATAGTGGATCTGACTTGTTTAGTTCACTTTAGATTAAATCACATCTGAAAAACAACCAGTCGAGTGTAATAAGTAAATTAGGTTTAATTGTATTTTTATTTTTTTTATTTTTTTTGGGGGGGGGGGGGGGGGGGTACTGAAATGTACCCGGGCCCGGGCCCATGTGGCCCGGGCGGTTCCGCGACCTATGGCAGCTGGGACTATAGGTTCAAATGGTAAACACATATGATGCGAGAAGCAGCTGCCGCCCCCCCCTCCCCCACCGGTATTTTCACGTTATCTAATCTGGCCCTATTCCAAATAGTTTGCACATCCCAGGTTTTGCAACATGCTTGATTGACTGAACTATCCGAAAGACCCCCCCCCCCCCCCCCCTCTCCATTTTGGCACCGCACCAGGCTGTGTACAGTTGTACAGGTTGCGTGCAGTTAAGATGACATATAATAGGCTATGTGTGATATATGAGGGCTACTGTATGTGACTCGTCAGGTTCTAAGGTTGTATTTAAAGGAGTTGAGAGAGTTCATGCGTGTTTGGCAATGTTGATATAGGTGTTCCATAATAATATGGCACCTGTATAATTTAAAATTGGTTATTGGAATGGAGATACATGGGGGGTGAAGGTGATCTCAATGTCTTGATTTCTGTGTATGTATGTTAGAATTTTGCTGGAAGTATGAATGAATGAATGAATGAAAGCTTTATTTCGAAAAAATAAAGCTTTCATTCATTCATTCATTCATACTTCCAGCAAAATTCTAACATACATACACAGAAATCAGTATAGGCTATAAGTATAGGCTACACGGTGCAGGGAGAGAGACAGGTGAGTATACGTGTGTGTGTGTGTGTGTGTGTGTGTGTGTGTGTGTGTGTGTGTGTGTGTGTGTGTGTGTGTGTGTGTGTGTGTGTGTGTGTGTGTGTGTGTGTGTGACCTGGAGTGGGTGGGGCCTAACTCAGAGGCAGTGAATGTCTCTGAAGCGGTTATATCTGACCCCAGTATCTCTGTGAGAGCAACCTGAATATCTGTGGAGTAGATCATCAACTCCCTCTAACGAATGCCCGAGGTCACCTCATCAGGGTGCAACAACAAAGACAACAACACTGGACTGAGTTAAAACTCCAAGGGAAACTTGCATGTCTCCCTGCAGCAGATCACTCTGTTTCTCATGCAGTGTTTAAAAGTGTCGCTCTGGATGAGAGCATTATCATCTTCACTCTAAAAGCAAGACTGCAGCTTTTACCAACCAAGCTCAATCTTTCCATCTGGCTTCCTGACAGTCATGCTCCTCACTGTATACATCATGGTCATGAACAGATCACTGAAACCATGGCTCACATCTTAAATGGTTGACATGCATACAAAGGGCTTTACATAATGTAGGCATGACAGATTAGTGGATCTGATATCAAAAGATATCTCTTCTATTTTCGGGTCTTCAATACCGCTTTTTTAACATTCTATTGTGAAGCCGAGCATGTTCAGTCTGTGTAGTGACGATTCAGATGTGTTCTCGAATATCCCAGCTAACACTCCTGATGTTGTTGTTGTCAATGAAAATCGTAGAGAGGTGTTTGTTCTAGAGGTTGGCTGTACCTTTGACCACAGCCTAGAGGAGGCCTTTCTAACCAAGATGATGAAATACCAACAGCTAGAACAGACCATTTCACAGCTGGGCTACAGGTGTAAAGTTCTAGTTTTCATATTTGGTAGCCTAGGTCATAAGCTGGTTGTGAGAAGCCTTCAGATGGCTGGTCTCCGAAAGAGAAGGGCCAAGCAGTTAGCGAGATATTGTTCAATATCTACTATTATCCGCAGCCGCTCAATATGGAGGAGGCGCTGCTTTTTGTACCCATGAAGTGGATACTGACCGCTATCTTGCATTACAGTATAACTGTATATATATCAACCTGTCATGTTATCATCCTGTGTGTTTCTGTCTGTCTTTCACCATGTCAAATGACAGCCCCCCAGCCAAGCAAATGATCACATATACCACATACTACATTATATAATAGCCTACAACACATTTGCTACAGAGTAGCCTACAGACATTGAGGATTTGGTCGTAATAGTCAGCAAAACGTCTCCAGCAATGTTGCAGTTGTGTGTAGCCTACAGTCGCCACAAGATGGTGCAAGATAGCTGGAAACAGTTTTGTGTTCATATCGCTGTAAAAGTAATGCTCCTATAGCCACACAACATCTTTCTTCCAAAGAAATGTTATACATGAAGAATTCAAATCAGACCTCTTCGGACCTTTTATTTAGCCTATATTTTGAGTTTGTGTGTTTTCTCTACTCTGGCCAGATAAGCCAATGTCAAAATGAAAGATTGACTTTGGGGAGTGTCGAGAATGTAATTTGTTGAACGTACCTTAATAAACAGGTCAAGCACTGCGGGTAACGACCTACATGAAGCGGCCCCTCCCCCTCCACACCTAAGCCATTCTTTGACCAGCGTTGTAACCATAGCAACGGCTCTCTGTCCAGTGCATGGCAATGCCCTCTGACCCCGGAGCGGTGACCTTTGGCCTGAGGGGTCAGCAGCTGGGGTCACGGGGTCAGCTCTTGCTAGAGGACAGTAAAAGCACTTCACTGATTGGCTATCATTTGCCCTTTCGATACCCTCATCTATATAATTGGTGTATTGACTAACGAGCCCGTGTGCACATTGTGTATGTCCACACAACACCTTATCCACTTTACATAAGGGAAGTGTGGGATGTTTATGCGTCGGCTAAATGTAAAACGTGTGTGTGTGTGTGTGTGTGTGTGTGTGTGTGTGTGTGTGTGTGTGTGTGTGTGTGTGTGTGTGTGTGTGTGTGTGTGTGTGTGTGTGTGTGTGTGTGTGTGTGTGTGTGTGTGTGTGTGTGTGTGTGTGTGTGTGTGTGTGCGTGTGTGTGTGTGCGTGTGCGTGTGTGTGCGTGACTTTAGTGCCTGAAACCCTCGCCCAGTTCCTCCAGCAAGGACTCCTCCTGCCCTAATGCCTTTTGAATGATGGGCAGCCGGGAAGAGACCAAATAAATCAGGCCGATGAAGGACTTTCAAGATTCAGTCCACGATTAGATGAGGCAGGCCGCTGGGTAATTGCTGAGCAGGAGTAAGCGGCACTTTAAAGCCACAAATAAACAAGTAAATTACCGCGCGGGGTTGTTGTAACGCGGGGGAAACCCCAGCCTTCGTCCAAAGAGCGAGCAGCGAGGCTCCTTCCTGTCCCCTCCTCCTCCTCCTCCTCCTCCTCCTCCTCCTCCTGATCATCTCTCCCTCCCAGGCACACGACTTGTCAATATCTCGACATTAATTTGAGAGACTGCATGGCAGTGGAGGCGGAGGAGGGTGGGGGTGGGGTGCAGGCAGCAGTGGCATGCACAAGACAAGGACATGGGAAGGAGAGAGCCAGGAAGGGAGGAGGAGAAATGAGTGGAAGATGAGGGAATGGAAGGGATTTTTAGACGTGGGATGAAGGATGGGGCGAGCGCGTGGGGCAAGAAAAGGCAGACTGGACACGGGGGGCCGTGTTTTACCCATTAAGCATTCTTATACGTGCCATTCCTCAAATATCAAAAGATGTTGTGAAAACCCTCTCCATTTGTCCAAATGAGACCTGAAGTCAGCATTTATCCTTTAATGATAATGGCTGTTTGAGAGCGCGCGCCGCGATGCAAGCGGAATCCATCATTGGCTGCCATCAGATGTGCAGGCCGCGCCAGAGAGAGTGTTGTACAATCGGGTGATGTATGGGGGGTGGGGGGGGGGGGGTGCCCTGTTTTTATCTCGATGCAGAAACGTCGCCACCTGTCCGAAGCCTGACCCGCCGCAAGTGAAAGACTTCCGTGTGTTGGGAGCCGCGGCGATAAAAATGATGGGTTGTTCAATAACCATCCCCTCCTCTATTACCGTCACATCCATCCTGTGGGCTCGGAGGTATTTTTCAAAGACCCCCCCCCCCGTGACCTTTCACCCCTCACCCCTCCACCCTGACCCCGTCCTGCACGGCCCAGATTACACTAGGGAATGACCAAAACCTTGTAGCATCTCTGCCTCTCGCTCCCAGTGATGCACACTTGCATGCATGCACACGCACACACACACACACACACACAAACACACACATACACATACACACACACGCACACACACACACACACACACACACACACACACACACGCACACACACACGCACACACACGCACGCACACGCACACACACACACACACACACAC
>NC_139639.1:3343961-3346461 GCF_964638095.1 Poromitra crassiceps
GTTAAACTAACAGTTATCTTTGAGTGTAATTCTTGGTAGATATGTAGTTATTACAGTTATTTTTTTAAATAAAAACCTTCATAAAAGTATCTCGTTCATCATTACTCCATGCAAAGAGCAACTCAATCATAGTATACTTAGATGCAGGGTGGAGACACAGTGCCCCCCTATGCATTTATGTAAAAATGTACACTGCTTTTGTAATGATACAAGACTTTCAAGGTGTAAAATGGTGTGACAGTAAGGGACTGGATGAAAACACAGACTGTCTCATGCACCTTGGATCTCTGCGGGACAGGCTTCAAACTCACGACTTGGCAGGAATGGATCTAAATTTGACATTATTCAAACACACAGAAGTTGTGGACTGGCTGTAATGTATCCAACCTTGAGGTTTCTCAATTATTATTTTCAGCACTATAATAACAATATAGCTATGACGTTACAGGGACATCTGCTGTTTAGCATGGCTTGTGCCAATAGTACCAATAGTCCATAGTGGTTCTTTAACTATTTGAGTTGCCCAGATAACACAAAGATGTGACAATTGAGGTAAGTTAGAAAAATCTTTGTCTGGAGAACATAATGGTTTTGTTTTGACTAATGTCTCTTATTTATTTATTTATTTATTTATTTATTTATTTATTTATTTATTTATTTATTTATGTATTTATTTATTTATTTATCTATCTATCTATCTATCTATCTATCTATCTATCTATCTATCTATCTATCTATCTATCTATCTATCTATTTATTTATTTAGTTATTTATTTAGTTATCTATTACGTTTTTCATATCCTTATCTTAGAGCTAGTTGAAGTCCTTTACAGTTTGAGACCTAAAAGAAAGAAAAGTAGGCCTATAATACAAACATTAAAAAAGCATGTGAACGTTCTGTTCTCATAAGGTTTTCTTACAATTATTGCCTTTTACAATGCATTTAAGAGGGCTTTAGTTTTTTTCAGATGAGTATAGTATAAATTATTTTATTTATTTCTTCAGAACATGTTATTTTCATAGAATTTAGACAAGTATAGCTCTTTATTTGAAAGAAAGCTCTAGTGCGTCAGGACATTTTGAGGCAACGAGCCTTCACAAGAAATATTTTAAAATGTTTTGCTGTTGAATGAGATTTTCTTAGGTCTTTCACTTTTTCCACAAGACAGATCAAATATTTTATCAGTTTTTGTTGAAGAAACAAAAATCCTTTAGCCTAATTAGCCAGGCTGATGAACAAATGTGAAATTGCAGCCACAATATCACCAAGTTGATAAAATAAGCAAGCTATTTACACACACACACACACACACACACACACACACACACACACACACACACACACACACACACACACACACACACACACACACACACACACACACACACACACACACACACACACACACACACACACACACACCGAAAGAGAGAGAGAACGAGAAAAGCATCGTCCGTTGTCAATTCAAACGTTGATAATAGCCTTGCGTTATTATCGCGTATATGTATTCAGTCGGCCTGCCTGACCATCACAAATAGGCTAATATAGGCATGAAATATTATGGGTGAAATGTGCACTGACATTTTTTATTACAAGATTGCATGATCACATAACGGGTTATTGAGCCTATATCAATAATTATTCCCCCATTTTAGAAATTGTTTTATATTGCTTAATTTAAGGTCAACAAAATAAACCCTTTGCTTCTTGCCACATCAATTTAACACGTTTGATTATGCAGGGATATAATTATCAATCTTATTGAAAGGAGGAGGAGCCGCAACTTGGCCTATAGGCCTATAACTCATTAAGGAACAACTGACAGGCTTTTATCTGCATTCAGTCTTAATTTGGATATGAGACACAAAATTGATATATTTATTATGTTTCCTCAAACTCAAAAAAGGATCACCACATAGGCTTACTAGGCGTCTTTCTGCTGTGTCAGCCATGCCTGTGCTGTGGTGCTACAGGTTCAGGCACTGAAACCATCTCATAAACGTGTCTCTGTTTTACAGCGCGGATTGAGATTGAAGTGATCGAGCATCAATAAATCGAACGCGGCGATCAATTCCTAAATTTAAGAGAAACAGCTTAACCATGAAGCATATGTTTTGCAAAAATAACATTTGGTTCCCCCCCGGCTATAGTTCGTGGGCCATTCCACACATAATAGCCTAGTTTTAGAGAAACAATTTTAGATGTGTTAATATTTGGCTTCACAAACCAGTCTGAGCAACAGTGCGTGTGTGTGTGTGTGTGTGTGTGTGTGTGTGTGTGTGTGTGTGTGTGTGTGTGTGTGTGTGTGTGTGTGTGTGCGTGCGCGCGCGCGTGCGTGCGTGCGTGTGTGCGTGCGTGTGTGTGTGTGTGTGTGTGTGTGTGTGTCCGCGTCCAATGCTCCACAAATTCAGTCGATAGGTTTGCAGCAGGCTTTTTTTTTTTGCATGTTTGTGTTACTGTATTCAACATCAAACTAAATGTTATTGATATATTTTGAAT
>NC_139639.1:3348961-3366461 GCF_964638095.1 Poromitra crassiceps
ATAGGGGGTAAGAGATCGCTGTGTGAGAGACAGGAGAGAGAGAGAGAGAGAGAGAGAGAGAGAGAGAGAGGGAGGGAGAGCCAGACAGACAGGGGAGAGGCAGGGTGGGGAGGGTGGGACAGGGGAACATATATCCTTTCCGCTATGGAGCTCACCATGGAGAACCTTGGGAACCTTCACGGCGTCTCCTCGCACGCGCAGGGTGCGGGGGACCTCATGAGCTCTCACGCGCGGCCGTCGCCGAACCCCGGCGGCGGCTCCTCGCACCGGAATCTCGTGTCGCACGGTCCCGGCGGCGCGCGGTCAGCCATGGTGTCCAGCATGGCTTCGATCCTGGAGGGGTCCCAGGACTATCGGACGGACCATCACCTGCACCCGTCCCTCAGCATGTGCGAGTCGGCCGGGATGAGCCTGAGCAACACCTACACCACGCTGACGCCGCTGCAGCACCTGCCTCCCATATCCACCGTGTCGGATAAGTTCCACCACCCTCACCCGCACTCCCACCACCACGCTGCAGCCGCCCACCAGCGACTCTCCGCCGGCAACGTCAGCGGCAGTTTCACGCTCATGCGGGACGACCACCGGGGGCTCGCCTCCATGGGAAATCTGTACGGTCACTATCCCAAAGAGATGTCCGTGTCCGGGATGGGCCACGGCTCGCTCTCCCCGCTGTCCAACGGACTGGGCTCTTTGCACAACTCCCAGCAGCCGCTCTCGGCGTACGGTCCCAGCGCTCACCTCTCCGCCGACGCCAAGATGCTCTCCCCGGTGTCCGGCTTTGAGTCGCACCCCTCCATGCTGTCCCGAAGTGACCAAGAGCACCTGGCCAGGAGTTTAGGGGGGCACGGCCACGGCATGATCTCCAACCTCTCCAACCTCAACGGCATGCATCACCACCCGCACAGTCACCTGCACTCCCAGGCAGCGAACGGCGCAGTGATGCTGGGGGAGCGGGAGAGGCACGGCCACGGAGCCGGCCAGGGAGCAGGCGTCCAGGCGGAGGAGATCAACACCAAGGAGGTGGCTCAGAGGATAACGGCCGAGCTGAAGCGCTACTCCATCCCACAGGCCATATTCGCGCAGAGGATCTTGTGCCGGTCCCAGGGAACCCTCTCTGACCTGCTGCGCAACCCCAAACCCTGGAGTAAGCTCAAGTCAGGCCGTGAGACCTTCAGGAGAATGTGGAAGTGGCTGCAGGAGCCCGAGTTTCAGCGGATGTCTGCTCTTCGGCTGGCCGGTAAGATGTGCTCCATTCTCCTTGTTTTTTATTTTATTTATTTTGTAACAGTTAAGGTTAAAGTGCCAGGCTCCATATAGCGAAGTCATCATTCACCTCGATGAATTAGAAGTGTGAGCAATCCAAATAAAAAACAGGCGCACCTAAACTCGCACTCGCAGGCCTATAACAGATTCAGCACCAAGGACAGCTCCACTGGCTGAACCACAGGCGCGCCGAGGCGCACCTGGCTTCATCGCTCAAACGAATGCTGTCGTTATTTCCTGAAAGACAACACAACACGAAACAAAACAAACGCAAATTGTTTAGAGGGAGTAAAGTAAACGAGTCTAATTGTAGAGTTTTATAAACCTTTTTGTTTTGCGCGTATTTATTTGCGTTTGTTTGCGCGCGCTGTACACTCAATTTCCAGGTCTATATTTTTGATCGACACGTAGCAAATCGTCATGGATTCGCAATAAACCTAGGAAAAGCTTAGACGCCCCCCCCCCCCCCCCCCCCCTCAGCCCCCGCCTTTCTGTCTCTCTCTGTCCAGCTGTAAACAGACAGACGCGGGGCTACTAGGCCAACTAGTTGCGCGGGAGAAGAAGGGTGACCCCTGGCTGCCTGATCGATACGCCAGTTCCCACTCTCCCTTTTAAATGTGGCACACGGATCGATACTCGTATCGGAGCTGAAAGACGCAATAACCACACGGTCTCTCCGGCTTTTCATTTAGTAGTCTGTAGTAAAAGCTCTAATTTTAGACCAGACATGAGGTGCCACTGCATTGTGTGTGTGCCCTTTACGCAGGCCCGTCGCCTGTTCAGTAGCCTATACAAGGCAAGCAGAACCTCAAAAGCAAAATGTGGACATGGATTTAATAATAGCAGGCAGGTACATTAGGACATCAGGCGAGATACAACTTTTGTCAAAAAGGCAGGGTAAACACAGGTGCAAGCAAAACACTAACGAGGGTTTCCAACATTAGACTCATGGAAGTTGGAAACCCTCATTAGTGTTTTGCTTGCACCTGTGATTACCCTGCCTTTTCGACACAAAATGCCCCCCCACCCCCCGTGAAAAGGGTCTATTGGGGCCCCAGAACTTAAATAGGCCTACTTCAGGGGCAACCTTTGAAGCCACGCTAAGCTCCATGGGAACTATTTTGATGAAGTGGATATGGCTAATATTGATTGCAGCAGGGATGAGGATTGGCGGCAGGGACCACATTAAATTGGATAATATAGTGGTTTTAGATAAATATACTGAGGGTCATATTGATGGCAAAATTGCCCTATATTGTCTGTATCATGGCATTTGTGTGGCTTATTAATACCAGTCTACTGCTATGAGTCAGGATACATCTCTTCAAGGAACAGCTGCTCCAAAACTACAGAAAAAGCTCAAAATTATATCTGGTCGTTACTTTCACCTCTGCAATTGGGTAGTCCAGTTCATAATACAGATTCACAATGTCTTCAAATGGGCTGATCAGAGATAGATAGATAGATAGATAGATAGATAGATAGATAGATAGATAGATAGATAGATAGATAGATAGATAGATAGATAGATAGATAGATATAGATAGACAGATAGAAAGAGAGATAGATAGATAGATAGATGGATGATAGATAGATTGATGATAGATAGATAGATAGATAGAGAGAGAGATAGACAGACGACAGATAGATAGATAGATAGATAGATAGATAGATAGACAGATAGACAGACAGACAACAGATATATAGATAGATAGATAGATAGATAGATAGATAGATAGATAGATATAGATAGATGGATGATAGATAGATAGATAGATAGATAGATAGATAGATATAGATAGACAGATAGATAGACAGACAACAGATAGATAGATAGATAGATAGATAGATAGACAGATAGATAGACAGATAGATAGACAGACAACAGATATATAGATAGATAGATAGATAGATAGATAGATAGATAGATAGATAGATAGATAGATAGATGAGGATTAGTAGCTGTGGCTGTGAGTGTCATTAATAGTGTGGCTCTGTCCTTTCCGTGTTTGCCTGGCTTTGCACATAGGAGATCAATAAGGCCGTTTCCCCTCCCCAACCCTGTCTCTCCCTCTTCCTCTCTCTCTCTCTCTCCCTCTCTCTCTCTCTCTTCCTCTCTCTCTCTTCCCCCCCCCCCCTCTCTCTCTCTTCCTCTCTCTCTTTCACTCTCTCACACACTCTCTTTCTCTCTCACTCTCTCCCCCTCTCTGCCTCTCTCTGCAGCACATCACAATAATATCTCTAATCATCCGACGGTAAGCATGGCAACAAGCACAGGCAGGTTGTTTGGCTTCAGGAGATTTGCGCCACAAAACAAAAAACACACTGACTGCAGGACAGGGGAGGGTGGAGAGGGGCTGTTTCATAAAGTCAAACAATGCACACATCCATTCTCCATTCTCTGGCCTGCCTCTCCCTGCTCCCTCGCCCAGACCTCACCGACCTTTCGGAAGCCCATCCGATTCATTCGCTCGTCTCATGAAAGATTAATACCAATCTGTTATCGCTCTTGGTTTTGTTCTGAGGAATCAAAACTTGGCAAAAATAGCAATGTACAAAACTTCCGCGGGCCCCCCAACTAAGTGAAAAAGAGCGTAAACAAAACTGAGATGTGGGGGGGAAAAAAAGCTGGGAAGAGCAGTGAAATGCCATTGATTGAGGGCGGGCTGGCGGGTCGGGGCTTTGTGTGAACAGCCAGATAGAGGCAGGGTAGTGAAAGGATCAATAGCGACCTTAATAATTGATAAGTATAAGGGAGACGGAGGGGAGAGGGAAGAAAGAGGGAGGCTGAGAGAGAGTGCTGGTGGTGGTGGTGTTTTAGCGCTTGTAACAGCATCTTCTGAGTAAGCAAAGCCAAATCTGTGGTTAACAGTCGAGGACCACACACCAGTTTCACAGCCCATAACACGTGCTCTAAGTGTGTAAGAGCATGTGGTTTCGGAGAACGATGTTACACACCCAAACACACCCCAAAATATCAATAATACTGATCTAGCACATACTGTATAGCCCCCCATGGATTTATTGCGTACATGTTACAGGATGCATCTCCAGGGCTAGAAACTCATAAGAATATATACAGTATATACATATATGTATATTTTTTTTACACAAGTCATTCACACACAATGGGATTTGTAAGACTGCAGTATTTCAAGTGAGATCTGGAATGAGACGGTTGATGTTCAACACAACAGACATCTCAGAATCGGAGACTATATGGCGTCCCACTGTAGACAAAAGAGCACCAGAGCATCAGATGCATGGTGGAGCTGTTAGTAATGAGCGCTTTCTGCTCATGTCAGCAAACCCTCAAAGCAATCCAAGGTTGTGATGTCATTTGATTTTAAAGGTTGCTATGCTTTATGGGGTTTGTAATGCGCCTTTATGGGAGGCATGCAAGCACATTTCACTGAGTGTGTGGGCGCGTACATGTCTGTCTGTCTGTCTGTCTGTGTGTGTGTGTGTGCGTGTGTGTGTGTGTGTGTGTGTGTGTGTGTGTGTGTGTGTGTGTGTGTGTGTGTGTGTGTGTGTGTGTGTGTGTGTGTGTGTGTGACTGGGTTATAGAGTGTGGCTGCACTATACATTGTTCAGGCTTATCTGACTCGCTCTGAATCGGTATTGATTTCCTCTCTTCTGCTCTCTTCGGCTCTCTCATTCTCCCTCCCTCCCTCCTTCCCTCCCTCCCTCCCTCCCTCCCTCCCCCCTCTCCTGGCTCTGTACCAGCATCAGCAAAGCAGATCCCTTTGCCTTCCACCCCTTATTTCATCTCTGCTCTCTCTGGTCATCTCTCTCTGTGCCAGGCAGCACGAACATTGCACAGCCATTACTGGCACACTGCTATGGAATATTTTGACACTGAATGGGAGAAGAAGCAGCCCCTTATATGTTGTGATTTGCATATAGGAAACTCTATGCTCCATCGTGTGGCACAGTCTGAACAGATATAGAACTCATATGCCTGTACAAATTCTACAAAAACGTATTTGATTTCATAACATACACTGAATATATGTTATTTTGGTTACACTTATAGCCATCCAGCCTTCATTCTACTGAATTAATGTGCTAACTTTTTAACAAAAGACAACTACTCTGCAGATTAACAACCAAAAAGTCTGATACACAGAATATATAGCCTACAGAATAGGCTTGCTGCAGTGTATTATAGCAATGGTTCTCAACGTGGGGTCTGTGGACCACTGTTGGTCCTTGAGGGGGCGCCAGGGGGTCCACAACAAATTGATGAATTGTTCAACTTCAGCATTGTTCATGTTAACACAATTAGAGAATGTAGAACAAATCTATACTATTTGGATCATATATAGTCTCACCGCTCTCTATAGAGATAGTCTTCTAGACACAAACATATCTAACAATAAAAATATTTGCGTCTGTGGCCCTAATGTGGAACACAGGAGGGTCCTTAGGGGCCCTTGATATGAAAAGGGTTGAGAATCACCATTATATTTTAAACAGGGCTTTTTAATAGGGCTGGGTGAATGGTTAAAATCCTTGAATTGTCTTGCTATTGAGCATATTTAAATACATTCCTGTCTACACTGATAAGTATCATAAACATGTTATAGGCAGGCCATATGCCATTTCTACATTGGCCTAATATACATTATTTTGAGAAACTTCTATGAACTGACGTTAGGGGTTAATGTCAGTTTGAGAAAGGCCTCCTGGTGCTGAACGGACAGTTCCCTCTGATCTTCCGAGAGTCTCTTTATAGTTTTACACTTGCAAACAATAAAAGCCTCAAAGTTAGTTTTAGGCCAAATTGATCACGCAACTTGTAGCAGTGTGTGTGTGTGTGTGTGTGTGTGTGTGTGTGTGTGTGTGTGTGTGTGTGTGTGTGTGTGTGTGTGTGTGTGTGTGTGTGTGTGTGTGTGTGTGTGTGTGTGTGTGTGTTCGGAGGCACATTTCAGCAAGACCTAAATCCGTTATTTAAAAAAAAATCCCATTTGTTTCATCATTAAAGTAGGATAGAAAACGCAGAATCACTTGCGTTCAATTAAAATTTAATTGAGGTATATGCCTATCGAATTTTCTAACCTACACATATTTAATAAGTCGTTTTCCCCTTTTATAGACTACAATTGGGCTACACACAATGCCAATAATTCATTTGGCAGAGGCCTATTGCTTATCAGGCCGACATTGGTCTGAATTCCTAACAACTTAAAAGCTGCTCTTATTTTTTACCTTGAGAAAACGTAAACGGAAAAATATTATTTTCAGATAGAAAAAGATAAAAGAGACATTGAGGTCTATGCCTGGAATATGAACATGTTCCCCCAAACCAAAATCGTTGCAGGAATGGGTGGTGGGTGGTGGTGGTGGTGGTGGTGGTGGTGGTGGTAAGTATAGGGCTAAATAAATTATCACTGATGACAGCGCTATTATTTGATTGCTGCTATTCATTGAATGTATGAATGCGTTCGGGAAATTTTTCCTAATCTGAATCACTTCTCACTTTCACCTTGTCTCGCTGTTTGCATCAAGGGGCTTATTAAATGCGCTTTCGCTTTGCCGTGCGTGTTTTATAACTGATCACTGATCAGCAAACCTTGGAAAAAGCTCTCTGGAATTAAATTGATATTTTAATTTCGAGTCATTTCTAGAGTAAAAAGTAGACTATTGGATTTGTAAGAAATAAAAAGAACGGCAGACCACAAATAAAATCATATAAAAAAGTAGTGCAGGCCATGCAGACACACGCACACGTCACGTGTCATTCGGCCGTATACAAACTTGAGCTATCTTGTCAGCCTGCGTGCGCAGCGTGTCTGATAGAGTGTAAGCTGCCGATCACTTGTCCAAACAGGAGAACACGGGCTTTACATTGACACATAAACGAAGGCTTCAAATAATCAATCCCCAATCAATTATCGCAGCTTATGGTCGCTACAATGAAAGGGACGGTTACCCTAGCCTATATAATGCACCGCTGCTGTTTGTTGGGGGGAACTCGGGCGTTTTACTTCACAGCAATGAACAGGCCTATATAATATGATCAATATAATCAATAAGCCTACATCTGGGAGGTGTGACAGAGAGTGATTGACTGTTTCTCGCCTGCTTGCAGTAGTCCGTCCAGGGCGGGAGAGGGCCCGTCTCACCGCACACAAAGCCCGCACATCTCGTCCGTCCGTCCAGCCTGCGTCGACTAGCAGCACGGTGCGGTTAGTTCACCGTCTGCCCCTCATGCCCCCCCCCCCCATCTGTGTAACACACACACACACACACACACACACACACACACACACACACACACACACACACACACACACACACACACACACACACACACACACACACACACACAGAGTGATGCATGGCACATACAGTACACTAGACACACACACATATACACACACACACACACACACACACACACACACACAGCGACAAATATTTTTTGCCTATTTTGATATACATGAATGTTGTGCAATTGGCAAACAAATACATTTATATTGGTAACACTTTAGATGGGGAACATATTAATTAGGACACTTATGGCGTTTCCCTCAATAGTTTAATATTTTCCCCTTAATAATACAGTAATAATAACATCTTATAACCCCATAATGAGCAAAGCATCCCAAAAGCATGATACTGACTGCAATGAACACTAATTAGGAGGAAATAGGCTATACTAATGCAGAATAAGGTGCTAATAAGTGTTTAATAATAATGAACCAATACTAATAGGCCTATATACATGTGAATAAGCAACTATTAATGTGTGTTCCATAATCTAAAGGGTTACATTTTTATTTGTGGAATAGAGTTAAGTCACCTTATGAGCTTCTAAATCTTTACAATATAAATTCATAGTTCACTATCAAATGAATAAAAGTTTAAAAATGTTATGTTATGGGTCTTTTAAGGAGAAAACGTTGCTTTGCTGCAACTATAATTGATTTTTGTCTATGGCGGCTACTTGCCTTGTGATGATCCCCGGCTGGAAGTCCTATTTTAGCCATCTTGTTTTTATTTACACCACGTGTGTGTGCAGATGACAGGTCTTTAAGTGCAACTCACATCCACTTATTGGCTTTTTCGTCTCCGTTTACTCTCACCAACATACCTTGAGGACATCTAGCTACCATCTGAGGATCTCATGTTACCCGCTCCATGCTTCCACAGATCCACACATATGAGGCAGAGTGTCTTCAAAACCAAATCCAGCTCTCATCCCTACCAGTGTTATCCAACCCCTAACCCAGTGGAAACACCACACACACTGCACTAAACATCAATTCATTTGATTAGTTATTGATGGCTATACATAATAGCTAATGCACAAATCCTGCAATATGAACAACACTGTTGTCCAAACCTCAGCTTCATTTAATTTTATTTGCCATGGCTCCCAAGCCATCACCTATCACGCTAAGCCCTGCAGATGCCTATCAGACAATCACATGTGATGCGTCCCAGGAAAAGTCAAAGTTAAGTACCTATAATTCTAGCAACCACCTGCTGTCCTTCTCATCTTCATGTACGTGCACAGTGGAAATGTGGGAATGGTGGTCACAGAAAGAGAAAGTTGCTATACATGAAAATATATAACAGCCAAGATGGTCGTCTCTCAAAGGATGCAGAATAACTTGACATTCTGCACAGCTAGTAAGTTAATCTGTGGATCAACAAGAGGTCAAGCTTAAGCAAAGTGGCAGGTGTCTGATGGCTTTAGCATCGTTGACATGTGGACACATCATGAAAGAGATGAAATGAGGAAGTGTCACTTGAGACCACTGAGCCTCAACGGCTTGTCTCTTCTGAAAAGCCCATTTGGTAATGAGGCAACTAAAGATAGCCGGAGCGCTTTGCTCCGCGTCTCCGGAGAGGCGCCTTTAATGAGCGGGGGCCCTCGCTCGGCGGCGCTCCCTGCGGTCCTATTCATTGCTGTGGAAGGGAATTTTCAGGAGGCCAACCGAGTCTCATTTGGAATGGGCCTATTGATTATCTGCAATATGTATTGACCCGGGCCCGGGCCTCGTACTAACTCCTTGCTTCAGTGGCTCACTTGGTTAAGGATTGGATGGTGGTGGCTGGTTGGTGTTGTTGTTGCCACAGGCAGGTTTTCCTCCCAGCAGCATGGGAGCTGATGGAGGGGAGACAGAGTGGTGTTGGCATTGTAAAATGGCCGGTAGCAGGAGTTGTTGGAAAACAGGCATTACATATTAAATTATCACTATATTAGCACTAGCATCCAGTCATTACATTAGGGAGTATTGAGTTGGGTTCGAGACAGCACTTAGAGAGCCCGGGAGGAGATTCTGGCATGGCTGGGCCTGAACCAATTGAATAAACGTTCCATGAAATGGTTCTGAAGTGCGGATCAATCAATATGGGGACTATCAATCTGAGGGCAAATTAAAACAATTGAGAACAACAACAACAACAACAACAAGAGGCAAACAGGTGAAGAAGTCAGAAGGGATGGACTGATGTGTCTTCGGCCCAAAGAGGAAAGGCTGCGAGCTGCTCCTGCCAAGCTAGAGAGAGACAAAGGAGAGAGGAAAGTGTTCTATAGCCTGCATTTTGCTCAGAGGAAAAATACCTTGTAATGTACAAAACACAAAAAACAACAACACACACACACACACACACACACACACACACACACACACACGTGCATACACATGCATTCATATTGATCTCCCCTTCACAGTCAAATCTGTTTACTGCTGTTGTCTAAACCTGCTGTAAAGTCATCAATCATTTGCATACACCACCTCCACACACACACTGCAGCCAAGCCTTATTCCACCTCTCTCCTCTCCTCTCCTCTCCTCTCCTCTCCTCTCCTCTCCTCTCCTCTCCTCTCCTCTCCTCTCCTCTCCTCTCCTCTCCTCTCCTCTCCCCTCTCCTTTCCTCTCCTCTCCTCTCCTCTCCTCTCCTCTCCTTCTCTCCTCTCCTCCCCTTCTCTCCTCTCCTCTCCTCTCCTTTCCTTTCCTTTCCTCTCCTCTCCTCTCCTCCTCTCCTCCCCTCTCCTCTCCTCTCCTCTCCTCCTCTCATCTCCTTTCCTCTCCTCTCCTCCCCTCTCCTCTCCTCTCCTCTCCTCTCTCCTCTCCTCTCCTCTCCTCTCCCCTCCTTTCCTCGTCTCCCCTCTCTCCTCCTCTCCTCTCCTCTCCTCTCTCTTCTCTTCTCCTCTCCTCTCCTCTCCTCTCCTCTCCTCTCCTCTCCTCTCCTCTCCTCTCTCCTCTCCTCTCTCCTCCTCTCCTCTCCTCTCCTCTCTCCTCTCCCCTCCTCTCCTCCCCTCTCTCCTCCTCTCCTCTCCTCTCTCCTTTTCCCTGCCTCCTTCACCTAACCTCACATGTGCACATCTCTCATGGTATCCTGCCTTGTGGCTGGGATATAGGCTAGATGCCTCACTATAGTTTCCTTACTCAACAATAGCACACACGCACGCCCACAGACGCTCCCGTGCACGTTTTTTTTTTTTTTTTTTAATAGTCTGACATGTTATGCTGCGAGACATTCCTTTGTCGTCCTCGGAGTTCTCTCTCTCTCTCCTCTCTCAGAGGACTGCTGCCACTCTATTCCGCCACATCTCTTTTGTTCTTCCACAGATAAACAATTTCTTCACCAGCTGTCTGTCACAGGCGCGCTCCCGTGCAATATTCTCCCCACCACCGTGAGTGGACGCGCGCACACGCCCCCCCCCCCCCCCCCCCCCCCACCCACATGCGCGCTGCGCGCACTCACGCATAGGCGCGCACACACGCACGCACACACACAAGCACGCACGCACGCACACACACACACACACACACACACACACACACACACACACACACACACACACCTCGGTCTAGCAGATCGATGGGGATCGATCGGGTGGGGAAGGGAGCCCTGATTACTGGACCACGTGCTCGGGAGAAAACCGCGGAAAATCGATGATTGCAGCTTTTTAGGGCAGCAGAACAGAACAGACTCCCTCCAGTCTGCACACAGCTCCAGCCCACAGCCCACACGGTGCCCTGCACGGCATGGACCGCGCTCCATCTGTGCGCCTTTAGCATAAACATCATGTCGGCCGCGGGTTTCATCACTTTATTTCAAAGACACAGCAGATGCGAATCATCGGCCAATCAGACAAAATACCCAATTTAATAAGATTTGTTTTAATCACACCCATTTTTATTAGATGTGAGATAGAGAAGAATTAGGCCTATAATGTTCACAGCATTGGGCTCATATTGGGGGGAAATAACAGTGGAGAGAGCGTGAGACCTATACCATACACATTCTACTAGGCCTACACATTATACATTCTCCATTGTTGGAGAATAAAGGAACAGTTCACCCCAAAATGAAAATTCTGTCATGATCTATATTCGCTGCAGTTGAACCACACAGGCACACAGGGAGGTTGCCACTTGCCAACACAACTCAAGAGAAAACCAGTCATCCTTGTCAATGGTGACTGCTTTCTCTCGACAAACGTCACCATGTTTCAACTGGCATGAGGGTGATGACAGACTTTTCATTTTTAGGTGACAATTCCTTTCATGGCCCTGGGGGGTCCCTAGTGGGGCCCCACACCCCACTTTGGGAGCCACTGGTTCAGGCTGTATAGGTTTCGCTCATCCTATCCTATAATGAGAATGCAAAGTCTCTCTCTGTGTGTGAGCAGAAATGTGTTCGGCTACAGCTATGCCATTTTACGTGTGATCGCGCTGAATCCTTCAGGAAGTGTAAAGAGCACCCCTGCGCCCTGCGGGTGCACCTAACGGAGCCGGATGTTTGAATTAGGTAATTAGGGCAGACTAAATGCACAAACATGGCAAATTAGTGGACAAAATGACTGGAGACAGCTTCAGCACCACGGAGAGTTCCAGAGTGGAGGAGAGGCTGCATGCCAACTCTGTGAGCCAGGCCTGCATAGATTAATGGCTGAACTTGCGATCTGCACGATGGCTGCGCGGCACACTCGATACGCACGAGTATTACGCTAGTCTATCTTTTGAAAATGCTATTATGGATTCGAAATCTGGCAAATTTTGACTTCAACCAACTGGCTTGTCAGGACCGTGACTGTCAGAAAGACATTTTAATCTGTCTTTTCCACTCTCTGATAGTTTCCCTTGCTGGACCGTGACCAACTGCTTCACTTTCCTCCTTTCAACTTTTCCATTCTTTCTTTTCCCTCCATTGACATGTAGCATTTTAAAGCACCAACGCGTAACTTTATGCTCAGCAGCAGCAACAGCAGCCTCTGCTGAACACAGATGCTAATAAAGGCTACACTTTCCTGTTTGTATGTTCAGATATCAGCCTTATTCTACTGTTTCTGCTTGTATTCTCTACTTTGCTAACCTTTCTGCAGTGTTTATAACTGATTTGGTGGAAAAAATTGCTCCAAATATCCAAAAATGTTGTTGTCTCATAAACACGTTTCACTTCCTAATATAGGCTATGTACTTCACAATAAAAGCATCCTGTGTTAATTTGCCAGCTGAAAACCTTTAATCTGAAGGAGATGCGCAGGAAATGGAGTTAGATCCAGGCAACTTGACCTGCTCCGGGACGGAGCCTCAAAGTTATATGGGCGTTTAGGGCACAGACTGGGAATGATAGAGATGCCATTCATCCTATACGAGGGATCAGCCGACCAGCATTTTGGTAAACAAACCGTGTCACTGGGTGGCAATGGCAATAGAACTCTATGGAGCATGAGCTTTGGGAGGCTTGAGTGTCTGACTCTAGCCGGCTGACTCTGTTTACATTTTAAAAGCTGCGACAGTTCACACAACTTTAACACGACATGCATATATATTCTACATCAAACTCTTGAGCTACTTCTGCTCTCACTCAGAATGTCAAAATATAAGCGATGTGATGTATAGTTTTTGAGATATTAATGTTTGTTTGCCACAACTCATACGAATAACTGCAGCGGGGTTCCGCATTTCTGGGTGGCAAGTGACATCACGCTGATTCGTCCTATAGCAGTCAGTAGGCCTATAATAGTATAGCATCAAAATAATTTAAAAGCAGTTATATTAAGGTTAAAAAAAAAGTTGCATATTGGGGCTTTTCATTTCATCTCCAAATTTGCATCTTCTTCCCATATCATACACTGACAACAGGCTGAACCAAACACATTCAACTCCCATCTCCACCAAGACACACACACACACACACATACATACGCACGCACGCACGCACACACACACGCCCCACACACACACACACACACACACACACACACACACACACACACGCGCGCGCACACACACACGCCCCACACACACACACACACACACACACACACGCCTGCCCTCATCCTCTTCTAACCTTATGCTTTCACACTGTACTTTGCCTGATAGCATTTTAATTGTCATCTTTGTGTTGTCAGCATCGCCCTTGTTCTCATCTATAATTGCATTCAGAGAGCCTGCATGCTGCCTTGATATTGTGACCTGCTTTATTTCTGTTTACATATCTATCTCTTTATAATGAGATGACCACAGAATGTTTCAGTGGGAATAAACCCTTTTCCGCTCTTTATCTGTCCTCCTTCTCCTCCCCTCGATTCCTTCCTTCCACCCCCCTCTCTCTCTCTCTCTCCAGCATGTAAACGCAAGGAGCAGGACCAGGGACGCGAGCGCAACCAGCTGCCCAAGAAGCAGCGACTGGTCTTCACCGACCTGCAGCGTCGCACCCTGGTAGCCATCTTCAGAGAGAACCGCCGCCCGTCCAAGGAGATGCAGGTGACCATCTCTCAGCAGCTGGGCCTGGAGCTCTCCACCGTCTCCAACTTCTTCATGAACTCACGCCGCCGCTGCCAAGACCGCTGGGCCACACAGGAGGAGCACAGCCACGGGGTGCACGGCCACGGTCATCTGCACACTCCTCACGGAAACAACCACAACAACAACAACCACAACAACAACCACAACAACAACGCCTCACCCATTCACCCTGGCCCCTCCTCTGCGACCACTTTCTCCAAGGCCTGAGGTGGAAGGATGGATGCATGGAGGGGAGGGGGGGGATAGTCTACTCTAAAGCGGTGGGTTCCAGCCTCGGCCCTGCAGAGTGCGTGTAGCCATTCTGCTCCAGACCAGACATCTGATGCACCTGCCCGAGGTCCTATAGTGACTGTTGGCTTGCGCAGGTGAATCCGATGCTCTCGATTGCGCCGCGTGTCTCCTTTTAATTACAGTGTTACGCTTGAGTTAGGGCCCAACTTGTGTTTTCAAATTGTGGCTCTTAAAACCAAAGATCCGATAGCTTTAAGAGAGGTGCCCTCAAACACCCACGCGTCACTGTAGTAGTGTGGGAAACCAAAGAAAAATCCATCTAGAGCAACTGCACTGTGTGGGTAGCCTATGTGCTGAACAGAACAGACAACCAAATAAATTTAGCAATTGTTTTTCAAGGCCAAGCCTTGAAAAACAATTTTGCATTATAGGGCAACTGTGCTGGTTTTGCCAGTTGCCAGGATGAATAGACCAAAGAAACACCCATGACAGAGAACCAATATCTTTAAAAGACAGGAAACCTTACAACCCACACGTTGGTCTTTACAAATCAGACAGCAGACTTCAAAGTGCAGGACGAGCGCCCAGGCCACAGATTTCACAACCGGCCAAAGATGATGTCCTCTCCTCCCCATTTCAGTGACACACACACCGAGGCGTTTGTGCGATGTGTGCGTCTGTGTGACCTGCAAAACCGCACACCTCACACACTGTTTAACCCTGCACCACCCCCACCCCCACCCGGCTCTGCATCACTGCATGTATGTGTCTTGTGCGTGTGCATGTGCACATACACACATGTGATGTGCTCCCTCCAGGGGGTGTAATTCCTCTGCAGTCATCTGGCACGTCACACGCCAGAGTAACAGTGCCACCTGCTGTCCATTAAAACACCTGAACATGGTGGCGTATTACTACGAGCTCATAGCTCCAGTAGGCCTATATACCGTGAACCAGTGCACATTAATAGGGGCTCCTCTGTTCTCCTCCTCAGGGGACAGGGCTTTTTACTTTTCAAAAATACTGCTGAGATACCGATACCAATACTTTATATAAGCATAGGTGTAGCAGTGCAAACACCGACGGACTGATTTGGGAAGGAGACGAATCAACAACCCACAGACCCATTGATTTTGATTTGAATAATCATTTTTCGTAAGTCTCTTTTGTATGGCTAGTGGCCGCAGACAGTGTCGGCACTGGAGAGGTTGTTTTCAGGTTAAGAGGAACAATCAAAACCGGGATGACGTGGTGTTGTGTCCGCGGGGCGGACGGAGGGGGCTGCTCTGTTCCAGTGGCCAAACAACAGAGGTCAAATGTCACAATATAGGATCCTGAGTGCCAATGATGTTTGCCTCTTTATGATAATCAGAGGGAACAGACGCAGCTCGCTCCGTCACCACGCCCACCCCCTCACCTGTGCCCCCCCCCCCTCACCTGTGTCATAACAACCTGCAGACTGCGACCACGATGTTGGCTATTCCATACCTCAGAAAAACACTGTTTCATTGATGTGATCAATGCGTACTGAAACACAATGAAAATTAACTGTAAATAACCCTCTTTTATTTCATCTCTCTCTCTATCTATCTATTTGTTTATCTATCTATCTATTCTATATTCATCTACTCCCCTTGTCCTGTCTTACTTTCGTTTCTCCCCTCTTAAATATTGATGCGGGTAATAATAGTACCATAGACACATGGTTTCTCTCTCGTGACTATTGTGCTATGTTGTGCTGAAACTATATGTAAAGAAGCACCTTGTTGACAAAAATGTAAAAAAAACAACAACATAAGACTCAAAAAAATTAAAAAATGAACCAAAAATAATCACCATGTCGTAGACTGATCCTATGCACAGAGGAGGAAGGGATACCACAAGCGGATGGACTGTGCATCATTTTGTGAATAACCTGTGCGATGAATTAGCTGGACTGTCTTAGCTGGTCTGACTGAACGGGGAAGGACCGTCTTCTTTGATCTCTGAACTTTGACCCCTTTTTTTGAACTGGACTGTCACTGCATTCCTCTGCCGAGAGAGCTCGAACAAGGGGAGGGGCATTGCGTGGGCGTGTGCAATGATGATAATTTTTGGTTACCATGGAAACCGCCTCATTTCTTTCTTTGTGGTTATTTTTGTTTGTGTGCGTGTGTGAGTGTTTTTGGGCAAAGCCACTTGTTGTGTAGCATCTTCTAGCGGGAGATAATCATATTAGAGAGGAGATGCAAGCAGGCGTAAGAAGGGCGCCGGAGGCCCCGTAAGACTTAAAGGACTCGTTTAAGTGACATTCCTCCATTGGGTTCTGGTCTGTAAGTAGTGCACTATAATGGGTCCCTACTTGGAGGGTGTCACTTAAGACCGAGCCGAACTTCCAGGGTCCAAGAGGGGGGTTAAAAAATATTTGTAGGTTTTTAGTGAAGACGTTCGAAGTTCAAAGTGTTACATTCAAAACCCAAAGCAGAGATGTGAGTGAGAGAGACTAGTGATGGAAGGCATTGTGTGTGTGGCTACCTCACAGAATATACAGTGGACTGTGACACAGCCACCGATACCAAAGATACTTCAGCCTGTCGTGTTCACACTGGACTGGACACACACACACACACACACACACACACACACACACACACACACACACACACACTACACACTACACAAGCACATACACACACACACACACACACACACACACACTTGCATGCATTCATATACACACACACACATATGTGGGCACATGCACGCACACACACAAAGATTCACAGAGCAGTCGTGCTGCATAGCAAATGCAGGGAGGTGTTTGCTATGTGGGGAGAGTTGAGTGCCTTTTTCCTTCAACCAGGGGTTGAACTGCTCTGAACACACACACACACAAACATGCAGAATACACACACACGCGCGCGCACACCATGAAACCGTGTTGAAAGCGAAGGGGGGCACACACTGGGTGCCGGCAGAGGGGGACAACACACTGGAGAGGTCCTCAAGACCTTAAAGGCCACATCCATTCTAATCAAAAGAGCACTTTGTTTTCTACGACGAGACAGAAATAAGGTTATTTGCCACTGCTGGTTTGTTTTGTACACGTCGGCTAAATTGTCACACACAAGTCATGTGATCCTCTCTGTGACACACACACGCACACACACTCCTGCCAGAGATATTTTTGTGTAAATTTGTAATGCAAGTGTAGGTGTGTGTGTCTGTGTGTGTGTATATCTGAC
>NC_139639.1:3371461-3391461 GCF_964638095.1 Poromitra crassiceps
CACGAGCGGCGTTTTCGGTATTTGATGGACATGTAATCGACTTAGATGACAGAATGACGTTTACCCTACCATATTACAATCTCTTTCTAAGTCTATTCTGGCAACAGGGCTAATAAGCCCAGTAATCACCAAATTAGCCTAGCTCACTACTCCGACATCCCATTACTGCTCCTCTCAGCTCTGATAATTCAAATCTAATCTAATCTTAATCAAAAACAGCAGCTGTAGGATCTGGAGTCAGAGATGGATTCATTTAGGAGCTAATGTAGAGCGAGATGACTGCAGGCCAGAGTCAATTAGTGATGTTCAATCTGAAAGGTGCCGCTTAAAATCTTTGGCCCCATCTTTACTTTCTTTGGCCCAAATGCGCGCGGTGGAAACAACGATTCCTTTGATGTTTTCGGTAGCGAACAGATGGGGAGGATTAACAGCAGCACCATCAAGGGCAGAAAAAAGCCTCGGCGGCGGCGCCGAGCTGCGTTCACTGTGAAAGGCGATGGTAACAGTGTTACACATATATGCGTCGCAATATGAATAATTCAGCCATAACGGGGTAATGATGCCGTGATTATCTGTGTCTGCGGGTTTGTCTTATTTTGGTCGGTGTCTTTGAAGAGCTCCCCAGTGGACGATATCCTAATAGCGGAGTTGCCGCTGCTCTAAATGGGGCGTCTAGACTGTGGTAACCCCCAGGCAAGGACAACGAAGCTGGAGGAGGGAGCAGGGGGATCGCTCAGCCTACTTTCTCAAGACTCGCACAAGATGAGATGAATCAAAACTCCGGGCTCCCATTGATATCCATCCACACACACATGGCGGCGTCTCTCTGCCTGCCACACGGAGGCGGTGCCTGGCTTCGAAGCCCGTGTGTAGGCTTTTTGGCACTTCTTCTTTGAGGAGAGAGAACTGCTCATGGATTGTTTGGCAGCCCTTAATGCCACCAATTACTGTATATCAATTAAAAATGTTTAACATTGATACCGCTACAGTCTTTTGACGATCGAGCAGCGGGAGACGGAGCTGGAGGGGACAGGATAGATCCAGGCCTCAGAGTGACTTCAAAGAGCTCTTTATCTGAAGCGAACTGAGTTATAACTCTCATCAAGGACTTGCGGAGGTTGAATGGATACAGGTGCTTTAGCTCCGACCCTGACCAGCATGGCAAATGCACTGTTACCTTGTTCAGAATGATTCAGCGTACTTACGAAAGTGATGGTTTTAAAAATTTGACTGTGAGACTCAGTCATGGTATTTGCAGTGCCCCCCCCCCCCCCCACCCCCTTTCTACATTTGTTAGTTTAAGTGTGACAAGATATCGGCAGGGAAAATACATACAGTCTGTGGGGTTTCCCATCCAGAGAAAGATCCCAGAGCGCGCTGTGCAGAAATGGAAAGTCCCAGAAGAAGCGGTATCCGGGGATGAGCAGGGCCATGGTGGGATGGGGGACCAATGTTTTTTAGGGAACCTGGGTCACCCCTTTTCCTTAGATTTTTCCTCTCTTGTTGTTCCAATCACTGCTCCGTGGGTTGATGACATCACAAGGAGCAACGAATCAAAACACAGCAACACTGACTACAGAGAACACGTGTCTAGCTACCGCACAACCATATTCCACCCGAATACTGTGAACAGGGTCAACAAGGAAATGTTAAGAAGACAGGGAAGGGAAGGGGAGGGGAGGGGAGAAGGAGAAGAAGAGAATTAAATGAAAGACACCCTCATCTATGCGTACATTTGTGATTGGTTTACACAACAACACAGTCGACAATCACGACACACATTCTCACTGTCTTCTAAACCTAGATTGCACTGAGGAATACAGGGGGGAACGGAAGAACAAAAAGAATCGGTTGAGGGAGAGGGAACATCCACGATGGGCGCCGTCCTGTTCTCAACACCGTGAGTGAACGCTGATTGCCAAAATGGCCGCCGGCGCTGTTGAAGGCGGCGTAGAAAAAAACCAGGCCAGCTCGTTCATCTAGTAGTCTCATCTAACTTCATGAATCTTTAACAACTGTTCAGCTATTCATCCTGACATAGAAACCCTGGTTTCATCATGCTTCACAAGGAGCCGAAGTTTGTCGAAATTCTTTTGGCAAAACTTTTGAGACTCTGAGCGTCTTATGAGCTAATTAGCTAATTAGGTCTTTGGCACAGTGTGGTAAGTGAGCCTATGGCTCATGTCCCATGGTCAAGCTACTGCTCGGCCTGGTTGAGGTTGACACACACACACACACACACACACACACACACACACACACACGCAAATAGGAACACATTCTCAAACGCACATGCGCGCACACACATACAGTCGCTCTTTCTCTCTCTCTCACACATACACACTCACACTGACACACACACACACACAGGAACACATTCTCAAACGCACATGCGCGCGCACACATACTCTCTCTCATACACACACACACACTCACACTAACACACACACACACACACACACATGCAAATAGGAACACATTCTCAAACGCACATGCGCGCACGCACATACACTCTCTCTTTCTCTCTCACACATACACACTCACACTGACACACGCACACACACAGGAACACATCCTCAAACGCACATGCGCGCGCACACATACTCTCTCTCATACACACTCACACTGACACACACACACACACACACACACACACACACACAGACACACACACACATACAGTGTACGGGGAACTTGATTAGGTGTTGAGAACAGAACAGCCCCACACAGACGAGGGGAGGAGGGGCTTTTAGACGGTTAACAGCTAAAGGTCACGGAGAACATCAACTGAGGAAATTCCAAAAAGAAGACAACCTAACAGCAACAAAAATGCCGTTTTTAAATGATCATTATTTAAACCACAGTACTTTCCACTACTACACGACGCAACATGGCCTGGGTAGGGTTAACACGACTTCATTTACAGTTTGAATCCTTGGTCTCCAGCCAGGGACCCCTCCCGAAGGAGGACCCAGTGGGGGCGAGGGGGGTGGGGCGATGGGGGGGATGCACTGGGCTAGGGGGGCAGAGACATTCGCACACTGACCGCACTCAGAGACAGAGGGAGAAGAGTCATCATCGTCGCACTGCTAGCTGCTGCTGCTGCGCTAACTAATGGATTCAATTTGCCTATTCATGTGTAGCCGTGATGCTGATTGCTGTAACTCAAATTGCAAATAACCTAGATATGGTATTACCTCTTTCTCTCTCTGTGTGTGTGTGTGTGTGTGTGTGTGTGTGTGTGTGTGTGTGTGTGTGTGTGTGTGTGTGTTGGGGGGGTGGGGCGCTGCAATTTCCTGCAAACCCAACTACAGCAGATGGTCTTGTGATCATCCTGACAGCTTGTACTATGGCAGTGGCGATAATTATTATTATACAACTGAATCATGCAACTACTGCCATCAAAATACTAAACAACACTACATGCTAATACTATGGCTTTATTCCATCGACCCAACTTGAACATCGGTCGTGGTTTTAGAGAATGAATTTGGCTTCATTGTATTGCTGGAATGTTATGATGTAAACAGTGTTCGTCTGTATGAATGATCACGCTGGCGGCGCTAATAGGCTAGCTAGCCATATCACTTCCTCCTGAGAAAAGGTGTGTGTGTCTACATAATGTGTGAGACTGTGAGTGTTTTTATGTTGCGTTTTCCACCACTGCTTAACTGCATGTGTCCTCTACTGTATACGGGTTTGAGTATGCTGAGCATATATCTTTTGGATATGGCATGTGTGCGTGTGTGTGTGTGTGTGTGTGTGTGTGTGTGTGTATAAATGTGTGTTTCCATGAAAAAGCCTTATACTTCTTTACTGTCCTCTTTGTGCCTCTGAGTTATGTCGCCGACTCTCCACGCTGCCCCCCCCTGGCAGCCCTGTGAAGGTCAGGCGTTGGCCAACGCAGTGGAGGGCGGTGGCGGGGTGTGCGGCCGACCCGGGATGAAAGGTCATGTGATGAGAGGGGCTGGTGAGGTGAGGTGGTGATGGGAGGGCAGAGGAAGGAGAGGTCACATGATCGGCACCTCTCTCCCTACACCCCCCAAGCCCCACCCCCTCCGACCCCCACTCCCACTCCAACCCAACAAGCCTCCTGCAGCCGCCGACCCCGCCCCCCTTGCGCTCTCCTGTGTTGGTTGCTATGGTTACCGGGGCGGCCCGTGTGTCCGGTGGGCTTGACTTCCTAACCAAACCTCCCCGGGCCACGGGCCGCCCGCGGCAGCTCTCGGCCAGTGCACTCGTCCCAAACTCACACAGCGTACCTTGTCGCAAAAACTCTCACAAAGAAGAAAAGGCTAATTTATTTGTTTCTCTTCTTCTAATGTTTTAGCATGCATGTGAGCCATGCAAATGAATTAGCTTCTTAATCAAATTAGCTACTAATTTCTACAAGCGTTGACTTTCAAGTTTTTTTTTGTTGTTGATCAAAACAAATCTGATGTGGTAATGTTTTGGTTGAAGCTTGATGAAGTCTTTTGACCCTACAAGAACCTACCTCACCCGTCCGGCTGTGGCCAGAAGAGGTACTTTAGAAAAGATATCCAAACTGTCGTACAAAATTGTTTCTTTTTATTCAGTGGTTGTGAACTTATTAGTGAACAAACTTAACTCTCATTTGCAATTTGACATGCTTAAGCAAAGACTCTTAGCAAGGCAGGCTGTAGAAAAGCATAAGCTATAGTTTGCTGTGACTGGGTGGTAGTCATGTCTCTCTGTATCACACTCGTTTTAAAATTCCCGACTGCTTCGAAGACAGTAAAGTGAAATTGAAATGAAATAGGACGACCGTTTTCATTTTCTCATTATTGTAATGGAGAGAGATAGGACTACCCACACTCCACAGCCCAGTGAGCATGCCGATTTTATAAACTTATATCCTATAACTCTTAACGGCTACTATTCTTATCAAGCGAAAAAAAACGACAATATAGTAGCTCCTTGAAAATGATCAGTATTGTAGTTCCTTATTATTATAGTTCAAACACATTTTTTACCACGAGCTGATTAAAACCACTGAGAGGCAGAGAGCTCAGGGCCATATTAGTTTTCAGCCACAAATCAAACCAAATCGACTCATGGCTCTGCTTTTTGAAGCGCTTCACCCAATTAGAATAGAGCCACGACGACCACCTGTTATTCTATCCTTTTATATATCTTTTGCGAGTCAGCGGCTGTGTGCGTTTGCGTGTCGTCAAAAACACGTTTTTGGGACGTGCTCATGCCTCCCCCGAGGGACCCCTGGCTGCGTTGTTTCATATCATTTTCATATTGAACTTCCTGGCGCCTCCCGAGGCGCCTCCGGCGGCGGGTTCCGATTTCCGGAAAGAGTACTCCACTGTGAAGTTGTTCTTGCGTTGGCCGCGGCCCCGGCTCCACACGAACAACAGCAGGAAACAGAAGAGGACCACCCCCAGGAAGGTGATGCAACCCATCGCCGTGGAGACCAAGATGGTGGTCAGGTCCAAGGTGAACTTAAGGAAAACGCGCGTGCCGTTCAGATTGGTGTCGTTGAACTCGCCGTTGTACAGTGAGCGGTTGAGGAAAAAGGCCGAGGCGGCGTCCAGCGGCTGGCCGCGGACGGTGAGTGTGGCGAAGTAGGTGTCGTTACCCCCCGCGTTGCTCGCGATGCAGATGTAGGTTCCGCTGTCGGTGAGCTGGGCGTAGCGGATCTCCAGGGTGCCGCTCGGGAGGACGGTGATGCGGCCCGCACTCTTCGCCGTGATCCGTCGGCGCTGTGGCGAGATCCAAACGATCGCGGGCGCGGGCTCTCCCTCGGCTCGACACAAGAAATTCACCGGCTGGCCCTCACGAGCGACCACCTGCAGGAGAACGGAGCAACAACAGATGATGGAGGAAACTCAGAAGAACTTATACGCATAATATTTCTCTGTAGAAGCAATGAGCATGACCTCAATACCATACCGTTGTTGTAATCATTTCCATTTACCTGCTGTAACTTACGGTTGCGTATCTTAGGTTTCTGGCACGTAAAGTGATCGAACAGTGCCGAGTCGGTGAAGGTGCTGAGGCTGTGCCCCTGCACCTCCACCGGCCCCGCACAGACCGGCACTCTGCCGTCAAAGTTGAGGGTCTTGCGTCGCTGCAGGATCCACAACAGACGGCAGTCGCACAGCAGGGGGTTCCCGTCCACTCTGAGCGTCTCCAGGCTGTTGACAGAGTGGAAGGAGCCCTCTTCCAAAGTCTGCAGGTCGTTGGAGGAGAAGTTGAGGACCCGGATCTGGCGGAGGCCTCCGAGAGCGTGGGGCTCCACCGCGACCAGCCCCGTGCTGACCATGATGAGCTCCTTCAGCCTCAGCAGGTCCTTGAAGGCCCAGGGCTCCAGCGTGGCGATGGGGTTGTAGGACAGGTTGAGGTGGGTGAGGTGCACCAGGTTCTTGAAGGAGGCGGAGGGGACAGAGGTGATGTTGCTGTTGGTGATGGAGAGCCAGCGGAGGTCCAGGCCCTGGAAACTCAGAGGGGAGACGTACTCGAGGTACGGCCAGTTGTCGATCTCCAGACCCCGCAGGTTGGAGAGCTTGCGGAAGTTCTGGTCCTCCAGGGCAGTGATGCTGAGGTGGCGCAGGCGTAGGACGACCAGGCTGCGGAGGTAGGACAGTGTCTGGCCGGAGATGGACGTCAGGTTGCAGCGCTCTACAGTCAGGTCCTCCAACCCCACCAGACCAGAGAATGCCTGGGAAATGCATAACACAGGATCAATATATCCAAGTGGTATTGATATGAAATCATGATCCACTGAGACCCTACTTCTAACTTCAATAAACTATTAATTCTTCTCCTGCCAATATTTCATTAGTAAAGCATAAGATAAGATGCTGACAGGCCTACCTTGTGGGATATATAGACCAGGTCGTTGTCTCCCACCTCCAGGTGCTTCAGGCTCCTCAGGTCCTGGAAGGTGTAGTCCAGCAAAATCACCATCTTGTTCTCACTGAGGTCCAGGCTGGTCAGATTGCCCAGCTTGGTGAACGCCCCCATGGGCACTAGCTTCAGCTGGTTGGCCCTCAGCTTCAGCACCTTAAGACTCTGGAGGTTGGCAAAGGCATTGGGCTCTAATGTGGCGATGAGGTTCTCGCTGAGGTCCACCTCCTCCAGCCGCGGGTACGGCGCCAGGTCGCCCGCTTGCACCCAACGGAGCCGGTTCCTGCTGAGGTCCAGGAGCCGCGTCTCCGTGGGGATGCCCTCCGGGATGTTGGTGAGGCGCCGGCGCTGGCACGCCACCGACCGCAGCTGAGCCGAGCACTCGCACCGCGGCGGGCACGCCTGGCCACCCGCCGGCAGCATCAAGGTGACCGTGGTAACCAGAAGAGCAGCCAGCACCCATCGCCACACCCTCGGCCACGGCACTAAGGCACGCCCACCAGGGCCAGGCGAGCCAATCATGGCCCTGGTCCTCTGACTCCTAGCCTATCACAGGCAGGGTCAGTGCACCATACACCTGCAAAAAAAAAACAGATAGAAGGGAAGACAGGAATAGCACAGAAGGAGAGGGCAGAAAGAAGGAGAGAAAATGTGAAGGAGTATAGAATATGTGATGTTCCAGGGTGGGGGCAGAGAGAGAGGATATGAGAAAGAAAGATGGAGCCAGTTAGATCACCTATCATCTCACAAGCTCATAAAAATTACATCCATACTGCTTTAAATTATCTATGCTGTAAATGATCTTCCGACAGAGTGAATCATACTCTACTGAAACCCAGTGAGCTTTTGAGATATATTAATGACAAGCCATTAAAATAGAACTGACTAGCTCCCATTATAGGAATATGGCTCAGTAAAGATATTTTAAATAATTTGTCTATTGATTAATTCATCTATGGTTTTAGCTGGCTAACTGGGACACTGGAAGTCATGTGAGGGAGCTTCTGGCTTTCTGCTGAATTCATGCATGTTGCATCTCACCCCTCCCAGCACAGAGGTGGTCTGCTCCAGTTAGACAAACACAATGAATTTATTATTACCATGTATAAATACACACTGAACTTGTCTGGATGATGCAATGCAAGGAGATAAACAGTTATGCCTGGAAACCATGCATGCAACATCGATGAAATGTGAGGAGATCATATCATGTGTTTGTTCATGTATGTGCTGCTGGTGCGTGCATGCGTAGGAGGTGACATTTGTATGAATTAAAAATCATTTTGTTCCTCCTCGCAGCAGCAAGATCAGATGAATCACTCGCGCTTAAACATTCCTCGAGGCAGCCTGTCATCATCTCGCCCACACGGTGTTCTCAACTCCGAGACAGTCAAAGAGCACCTGGCGTTAAAATCCGGGAACGCCGTCCAACTCCGTACCGGAACGCTTAAAGTGGCCAGAACACTTTGATACGAGGAGGAAAACTTAATTTTTGGAGGGGGGGGGAAGTGTGGAAGTAGGAAAGTTTTCGTTTTGAGAAAGCCCCAGCTGTAAACTCTGACTCTTTGCTCGGTTGTTGGTTCTTCAGATGGAGGTGGAATGAGAGAGAATATATCATCATCATCACTGACACCGAGGGGCTATCATGTTCAAATGCGATCTGATGACTGCAGTGGAGAAAGGCAGAGCGCAGAGCCAAACAGATTCATAATATATGAGCTGGGTCTTCTCAGACGAGCCAAAAAACCATCATCAGGTTCTGACTCGGGCCCGGCTCTGTCTCCGTCTCTTTCAAACAAAGTTAGAAAACAGAGCCTCCTCTTTAAAGCATAATCGTATCCAACTGCTTAATAAATGCTCTGGCATCAATGAGATCAAACAGGATGAAACAGGATTGGAACTAAATTTAAACGATGGCAGACATAAATTCTTTCCCATGTGCCTGCATATATACACACACGCATACACACACTTTATCACGCACACACACACACACGCACACACACACACACACACACACACACGCACGAGCACACGCGCGCACACGCACACACACCCACGCACACATTTATACATGTACAAACCCCAAAGATTGTGTCTCATCGCGCCTCGGGGCGGATAAGGCCCGTAATTTTAAGACGGGCCCGGAAGACACACTTTTTTTTACAGATCTCCTATCTGAAGGATCTACTTGAAATCTGGCACGATTTCTCTGTGTAGCTGGGAGACAAAACGCAGGCACATTATGCATAAGGAGGCTGCTGTGCAGAACTGCTGCACACAAAAACCTGACCCACTTCTCAGCGAAGTCTCAGCCTCGCTCTGCCGAAGCAGCAGCCACGCAGCATGACCACAACAAGCGAGCGCGGCAGACCTCGCCGTCCCCGCGGAATATAAGCGCCCGAGAGTGGAACAGAGTCATCCGAAAAACTAACATCGGCAGCGTACAGATGTTCTGAAATAACGAGCTATTTATAATGATGAAAAAATCAAGGCAAATTAGCCTCTTCCGAAATCATTTGTGTGGCAGTAACATTATGGTATTATTTCCTCTTCTCGCTCCTCTAACACCACCCGGGTGGTGTTTAGGCATATCTCTGTGTGTGTGTGGCCACTGCCCATTTAGCTGGTGGCTCTGTGATGGATGAAACCTGTCTCCACCCCTTCCCCAGAGTGTTATCCTACGGGTCAGCGGCAGCGTCGCCGTGCCTCTGCAGCCAGCCAAGGTCCTCCCTGTTTGACTCAAGGACTCCCTGTTTGACTCAAGGACAGGCCGGGATCCTTAGAACACACACACACACACACTCCATCAAAGACATGGACCCAGAGGAGCCTGCGCATCATCCGGGTGAGTGGGGCGAATAAATGTGGCCACGCACGCACCTACACACACACAGACACACACGCGCGCGCGTGCACACACACACACACACACACACACACACACACACACACGCACACACACACATGGTTGGGTTCACCCTCAGTCGGTCCCAGGGCAAACAAGTCCCTCCTGGTCGGTCCAGTGGGCTGACATGTGTCTTGTGCCTGCCCTTTTGTGTATTTGATTGCAGTCATATTCATATGGCGGAGCAGAGGGTCAGCCTTACAGTGTGTCTCGCCACCTGGACCACCAGGTCTGTCTGCCTGCAAGACACACATGCACACAGTCACCTGGACGACCAGGTCTGTCTGCCTGCAAGACACACATGCACACAGTCACCTGCATGACCAGGTCTGTCTGCCTGCAAGACACACATGCACACAGTCACCTGGACCACCAGGTCTGTCTGCCTGCAAGACACACATGCACACAGTCACCTGGACGACCAGGTCTGTCTGCCTGCCTGCAAGACAGACATGCACACAGTCACCTGGATGACCAGGTCTGCCTGCCTGCCTGCAAGACACACATGCACACAGTCACCTGCATGACCAGGTCTGCCTGCCTCCTGCCTGCAAGACAGACATGCACACAGTCAACTGGATGACCAGGTCTGCCTGCCTGCCTGCAAGACACACATGCACACAGTCACCTGCATGACCAGGTCTGCCTGCCTCCTGCCTGCAAGACAGACATGCACACAGTCACCTGGATGACCAGGTCTGTCTGCCTCCTGCCTGCAAGACAGACATGCACACAGTCACCTGCATGACCAGGTCTGCCTGCCTGCCTGCAAGACAGACATGCACACAGTCAACTGGATGACCAGGTCTGTCTGCCTCCTGCCTGCAAGACAGACATGCACACAGTCACCTGGATGACCAGGTCTGTCTGCCTCCTGCCTGCAAGACAGACATGCACACAGTCACCTGCATGACCAGGTCTGCCTGCCTGCCTGCAAGACAGACATGCACACAGTCACCTGCATGACCAGGTCTGTCTGCCTGCCTGCAAGACAGACATGCACACAGTCACCTGCATGACCAGGTCTGCCTGCCTGCCTGCAAGACAGACATGCACATGTCATCACAGGAGTCCCCAGATGCACTCCACATAAATGAGCAGCGGCCAGATGTTAAGGCACCCAGACAGAGGAGGAGGAGGCAGAGTCTGGGAGGCAAAAAGTGACCAGAAGCTAAATATAGCTAACTTTTAGTTAGATAACCTAATGAACAGATGTTGCCCTCCCACTCATCAGCTCATACTTGCAGTTCCTCCAACACTGATGACCACAGCCAGATGTCTGCACACCGGTGGGTTCACCTGATTTATGCAATCAGGTGACTCTGATTAAACATGTGACCATGTTGCCAAGAGAAGACAGCTGCAAAACTGGAGGAAAATATAGATAATATATAGTCATTGGCTGGTGTGTATGTGTGTGTATGTATGTATGTATGTATGTATGTATGTACAGTATGTATGTGTATTAGTGTGTGATTGTGTATTTGTGCGTGTGTGTTTGTTTGTTTGTGTGTCTGTGTGTGTGTGTGTGTGTATGTATGTATGTATGTATGTATGTATGTATGTATGTATGTATGTATGCATGCATGTATGTATGTATGTACAGTATGTAATGTATGTATTTAAGCAATATCACATGAGAGGGAGTGCTGTTGTTGGCTAATATCGTCACTGCTGTGATTCGGTCGTAGGCACGAGGCCGCAGGCTGAGTGCCGAAGATAATCACAGCCATCACGATATTAGACAACAGCACGACCTCGAGTGTGATATTGCTTTTATACAACAGTTCTATTAAACAAAGCTGATTAAAGAAATGACAAAAAGCTGAGAAAATATATGATTTCTCTATTTATTCCTCCGCCAACAAAAATAGTCCCCTCAGCTTTCCACTACCAGTTGCCGAAAATGTAGCCTAATTAACTGCAGGCTGCCTACTTTTTATCATACACATTGATTTGCACGTTTTCATTTATTGTACAGCCAGTGAAATAAGAGTCTGGTGATGGCATGTTAGTTATGTTAGGAAATAAATCCATCAATCAATCAATCCGCTGTCGGTAGCTGTGTTACTCAATGTAACGTGGCTGGTGTTTGTTTTGTTGATTAGAGCAGCTGTGAAGCGTTTTGTTGATTAGAGCAGCTGTGAAGCGTTTTGTTGATTAGAGCAGCTGTGAAGCGGAGTGATCTACATACAGTGAAGCGCCAGTGCGTTATCGTGAAATATCAGCACTGGTAGGATCCCTCTTGTCCAATCAAATTACTCGGCCGGAACTAACTGTTGTATAAATATATACGGTATATATATATATGTATGTATGTATGTATGTATGTACAGTATGTATGTGTATTTGTGTGTGACTGTGTATGTGTGCGTGTCTCTGTGTGTGTGTGTGTGTGTGTGTGTGTGTGTGTGTGTAAATAGGTCATCCATGTTGACTGGTAGCCTTCATAAGCTGTTATATTTGGCCAGCAGAGCGTGGATCTCTTCAATGCTTGCATCCTTCCCTCCTAAGCCTTGTCTGGATTTAACACACTACCCCCCCCCCCCCCCCCCCCCCCCCCACACACACACACACACACACACACACACTCCACACACACACACACACACACACACACACACACACACACACACACACACACACACACACACACACACACACACACACACACACACACACACACACACTTACACAAACCTCTCAAGGAGACACAATTTAGCATCCGTGATGTGGGAGCAGTCAACCAGTCAGCAGGTTATTAAGGAAGGCTTTCACTTTTATTGTTGCCCAAACAAACCGAGGTGGAAACCTGACAAGTGTGTACGTTCCCGGGGAAAAGCTGACAGCGTGCGCCTCCCATTGCTAAGTAGCTCTATAAGTCCAACCATTAAATCTCTGCTTAGTCACTCCATTTTAAAGCCTGAGTCAAGTGCGGAATACATTAGCCTATATTAAATCCGACAAAACGGAACAGGAACCAAACACACAGGATAAATCTGAATAGGAAGGCGTGGCGGGTCCACATCATCCAGGACTCTTTTCATCAAGGTCATTATGAAAAGTGACTTCCATCGACGCCGACGTTGTCGGGCGCCACAGACCGCGGCGACCAAGCGGACACAAAGGAAAACCCGGTTCGCAGCCTGGCATGGACTCAGCCCGGGTGCCCTGGCATGGACTCAGCCCGGCCTGGCATGGACTCAGCCCGGGTCACGGGTGCACGCCAGGACAGCGGTCAGTTGTTTTGAGTTGACAAAGAGAAGCCATCGTCATGATGACAGCGCTCAGTGCCATCGTACAGCTCGAGCCACAGAGTCGTCTTGCTCTGAGAAGAAGTCTCCTCTGAGCTGATTGAGACTGACACGCTGCCTGGAGTGACCTTTCACTGATTACAGACCAAAAACACAAACCGTTACAACTTGACTGCTATATCTTTCTTTCCTCGGGTAAAAACCACTGCAATATATTTACACAGTGATTTAGAGGAGCAACCTATATATTGTAGGTCAGGGGTCGGCAACCTTTTTGATATGAAGTGCCATTTTCAATTTTGCTCAGTCAGTGAAGTGTGCCACACCAAGATGAATGACTCGCACATGAAAATTGAAATCTCCAACAGATCTGTGATATTATTCCATCCAACATCAGGACGTTGGAATGAGAGAACTACAAGGTAAAACAGCACGCTCCTTCTCTGTCTTCCGCGCTGACATTTTTCACATTATCCGAAATAACAGGCCGTGCAACTGCAAATTTGGTAGGGCACTTCAACATTTGTACCCCAAAAAAAATTGGGAGAATTGGCCAAGTACAATTGGGGAGAAAATGGGGGGGAAATCAGATGAAAAAAATCTGAATTGTGTACTTATTGCTACTGTGTGCTGCCGTGCCACTGGTTACTCCTTTGCATGCCAGAGGATGCTAACCCCTGGTGTAGCTCTACATTGTGCACAAATGCATGCTAGGTAGCACACACATGCACGTACGCACTCTCTCTCACTCACACACACACACACACACACACACACACACACACACACGTTGCATGGGCAGTTAGTGGACAGGCTGCTGAGTTGCGGATGCACAGTAACATATCCACTCTGTCAGTCTCAATTTTCTCATCGGCCTCTGGCAAGAAGCAGAAGACATGCACGCGCGCGCCGCGCGCGCACGCACACACACACACACACACACACACACACACACACACACACACACACACACACACACACACACACCACACCACACCACACCACACCACACACACACACACACACACAATCCTAGTCGGCAGAATAAAACGCTGGCCTTTTACGTGTCTGCAAACCAGGGATATGTACAATCTCTACGTATACTTTGAAACAAAACGTCGGTTAATTTGAAAACCTTTCCAACGTTAAACACAAATAAGACAACCTTTACAACTGGTTTTATTTTAGGCAGGTAAAACTACTTTGGTTAAGGTTAGGATGATGATTCGGGCAAGGCTTAAATAATACAAAAAATAAGTTAAATGTGACTTACATTGAAATGTACACTTTGGTGAGCACACTGTGAACATGGCTCTCCACCCCATCCCCTCCACAGTGCCTACTGGCCCCCGAGCTACTTCAACAGCACACTCTAGTCTAGAACATTGATATTAGACATGTGACATTGTGAAGCCCCTCCCACACCCTGCCCTGCAGGAAGCTGGTGTTGGGGTCGTTAGGCTAATTGAGTGCACCTGGGGTCGGGAGACTCCTTGGGCTAAAAGAAACACTCCGCTGATTTTCAACCAGCTTTGTATGTTCACAAAATCAGTAGTATACCTGAAAACTGTCAACCGTTTTGCAGTCATTCACTTAGTTTGACAGTGAGTTAATTTGAGTTGTCATGTCAGTTGTGATGTCGTTCATGCACAAAATGATATCACTGGTCCACAACTTAACTCAAATGAACTCTCAATAACTGCCAAACTAAATGAATGACTGCAAAACTGTTTGACAGTTTTCAGATTTTTTTCTGATTTTGTAAAGCTACAACGCTGGTTGAAAATCGCCGGAGTGTTCTTATAAGGAGACCTTCAGAACATTCAGTCTTGCTCCCTCCTCACCTCTGCAACTTTTGTTCTGTTCATTTGTTGAATGTAATTTAGTTTGTTGTCAAGTTATTTGGCCTCAGTTTTAGTTGATAAATGACCTCCTGGAGCTGGGTTGTTGAGAAACGTTGATATTCTACACGCGGTATCCGTGGATTGTAGAAATGTACAATAACAACATTTTATTCTGCACAAGGCTACAAACACATGCACGCTCATGGGCACATGCACGCATGCACGCACGCACACACACACACACACACACACACACACACACACACACACACACACACACACACACACACACACACACACACCTCTACCAGAGCAAACACACGCACAAGGGATGCACGATATATCGGCATTCATATCGGTATCGGCCGATCGTTGCAACGTTAATATCGGTTATCGGTATCAGCCAACAGTTTCACATTGAGAGGAAACAACGCGCTAAATCTATGATTTATGGGCTTTTCCAAATGTTTTGGAAATAAAGAAATGCATTACTTTTTCAAATTCACAGCGTTTTTACATGTGTTTTTCCAGTATGTACACAATTTTATTACCATACAAATGTGTTTTTACACAGATCATATCGACATCGGTAAATATCGGCTATCGGCCATAAGTTACTAATGTTAATATCGGTTATCGGTATGGGCCAAAGTCTTCATATCGGTGCATCGCTCCTAACACGCACTGCAAATAAACCACAGAGATGTTATAGCCAGAGAACACAACTTATGCGATCATCTTCGTTGTGAATACATAAAAGAAACCTGGGTTTAGATGGATGCAGAGACCAGATATGGTCTTCGGGATTCGGGTTGTGTTCCTCCTCTGCTCGGGGAGGGAGGGGGGGATATGTTTCACGGGGCGGTAAGAGATCTCGGACTCGTGCGACACATCCTACTGTGCTGTTCCCCCTCGATGCGGGTGATCCCCAAAATACTTGCCAGATCTCTGTGATAGCACAGAGAGAGAGGATATATTCCCTATCTTTGCCGGAGCAGCACACCGGGGTGCTCAGACTCTCCCAGTGATCAGAAAGGCAAACGGCACGCCAGCCTGGATCCTCTCCAGCTCCATCAAAGTCAAAGCACAATCACATCGAAACGCAAACTTCAGCGGTAGAGATGCATCAAATGCCTGACAGCCACAGAGGAGCAGCAGAACACAACAAACAAGCGATAAAACAAAATTAGACTGCAAAAGAAAGAAGAAGAAAAAACAACAACAAATATTCGATGTGCTGGTTGTTCATTAAGGAGGTGGGGGAAAAGCAATTTTCTTTAATTAATACTAATAATAATTGGTAACACTTTATTTGGATAGTCCCACATAGAGTCTAGAGAGTATTGTAACATTTCAACAGCGTATTAGTTGACGTTCAACAATTCAACTCTTTTGCTTTTGTCTGTAGATGTTTGTCCGTAGATGTTTAGCAGCTTCCCACTCCACCACACACCTGATTCTCATCGCCTGGAGCTACTCAATTATTTATGAGAATATATAAGTTGTTGAAATGTTGCAAATACTCTGAAGACTCTCTGTAAGCCGGACGATCTAAACAAAGTGTTACTGATTCATGTCAACTTTGAGAGGACTTTATTGAATAATACACTCATACAAGGGTATAAATGTGCATGAATCCAGACAGGAGCCATCTGGGTCAGCGCGTGGGCCGCAGGTATAGACACCGCTAAGTGGATTAGATGGGAGATGAGGCGCCCAAAAGGTTGTTTCAACGGTGTGTGTGTGTGTATGTGCGTGTGTGTGTGTGTGTGTGTGTGTGTGCGTGTGCGTGTGCGTGTGTGCGTGTGCGTGTGCGTGCGTGTGTGTGTGTGTGTGTGGACATGTTTTCACTTTGAACTTCACCGACAGCACTGAGACCTCAGGGAGGGGCGCAGGGCAGAGCGGGTCAGGTGACAACTGATAGCTTTAAATCTATATCGGTTTCACTCGAAGCACTAGAAAGTGACTCCGAGTGATTAGTCACAATGTGCAACTGTAGCTCTCCAGGCACTTCATTTGCACACGAGTGGAACGCTTAGAAATAAATGGTGGCAAAAGGTTGTACATCCTGAGATGGTGAATTTATCCACCTTATTTCTAGCTGCCATGATGCCTGATGGGTGCTTCTTCCGCTTCCGGTGTAATACACTGTTTTAACTTGACAAAAAAAACGTCTATGAGGATTTTACAGCAGAGCCATTCTGCTCTACAGCCGTGCCGTTCGGGTGCTGGGATAACGTAATGCATTGTCGGTAGTCGGCTACTGTGGCTAATGCTAGCGGCTAGCGTAATAGTTACTTTACATGGCAGTAAAACGCCACTGAATTAACAAATTTATTTAACTTTTAACCATGTCGAGTAACACTGTTTCCATACGGACCCCCAGCGTTGGTTAGTTGTTTATAACGTGACTATATTTATAACTTTTATAACGTACTCCAGTTTCCGGTTTATAATTCGGGTCTGCAGCCGAGTATAACAAAGGAAATGGCAAGCTGCAACAATAAGTCACGTTAAACCGGACCTTGTACCCACAATTATTTTTTACAGTGGGGCATTCAAAAATAAGTTGGATAGGTGCACATACCGTATGGCAGGGGTTCTCAAACTTTTTCAAACTATTGACAATAACCCAGATTAGTTTAAATATGTCAACAGGAAACTCGAATATGACAGCTGGGATATGCTGATTCTAGCCAGGATACTGAAAAATTTATATTGTATCATGTTAGTTTTTTGTGTGTTTTCATGGCAGTAAAGTATTCATGACTGGGATATGAAGCTGCAGTGCATACTGCTTGAATAGCTTGTCCTTAAGCCCTGTGCATGTAAACCAGGGGTGTCAAACATACGGCCCGGGGGCCAGAACCGGCCCGCCAGAGGGTCCAATCTGGCCCACAGAGGATAACTTTGCAAAGTTCAAACCACTTTGGTGCAGTTGTGAAGGCTAAGGCAGGATTCAGGAGTAAGTAGCCTATTCATGTTTTCTGTAATTCATCACTAAATGGTCAACAATTTTCAGTCCCCTTCAAGATGGAGAATTGCACAGTTACAGACAGTAGATTTGAGATCATTTGTTTGATAGTAGCTGAGATAAGCCTACGTGAAAACGTGTTCTTAAAATGTACCTGTAATTCTTTACACTAAAAGAAACAGGAAAATGTTGAGGTGGTGTTATTAATTGATAATTGATAATTGATAGATTATTGATTTTCTTTGTCTGGCCCCACTTATGAGACCAAATTGGGTCACATGTGCCCATGAAGTAAAATGAGTTTGACACCCCTGAACACATTCAGGGTTTTTTGGGGGAAGAAATGAGGATGGTCAAGCAATGTCAAAATCGATACGGCAATATATCGCGATATTTTCCACCGCAATGCTGTATCGATATTTCAGAAAAATATTGTGATATATCGCCATATCGATTTTTTTTGTTGCACAGCCGTGTGTTCAGTGACACAATAATACTACTTATTTCAGTTCATTCAGTAACACACTCAACACTCAGTCGTTTTGACTCAATTTGTCCGCTAAGTTATCGCAATATGTATTGTATCGCAATGGATTGTGATACAATACATGTATCGTGATACGTACTGTATTGTGAGGTCCTTGCCAATACCCGGCCCTAATGGGGATACACAGAGGGAAATGTATGGTAGCCGAGTTCATTACTGATTTCAATATCAATCTTAAGTTTTACTGAGCAGCATTCAGTCTGTGGTTCTGGTCTCATGAAAACCTTCTTGAACGCAGAGCATTTGTTGACAATAGGTGATTATGCAATCCAAAAGCAACTAGATGATACTGGTGTCCCGGTGGAGAACCAGGTCGTTTTGAGAGGAACAAACTTCTCTGAGAACAGAGAACCGATCTGATTCCCATCTGTTTTAACCGGCTCTCTACGGACTGTAACGCTGTTTGGATACGATAGGCTGTTGCGCCGCTTATGTTTCGGAATCACTCTGCCCGTAAGATATTATTTATTGTTATTACATAACGCGCCATGGACGACACACCGGGGGTGCACAATGACGCATATTGAGACAGATCAAACATTTTGATTTCACTTCTGGCATAATGTTGTATTACTTTGAACATTGTTTGTTTGATTTTGTTCCCACTCAGTCGTCACTTTATCTTCCTCGCTGGTATCATGATGAATGAACAGTGTAGTGCAATCCAGATCATCACATACACAACACAGTAATGAAGCGATGTGTGTGTGTGTGTGTGTGTGTGTGTGTGTGTGTGTGTGTGTGTGTCTGTACTGTGTGTTTCAGTCCTCGGGAAACATTACATCATACATTATGTTACGGTGCAGATCTTCATAGGATACGTCGAGACGTCAGTCATGAGCGGTCATTGGTTAGCTGTCAATCATAGCCACCATTTTGAGTGATAGCCTAAGCATTTGGCCGCATGTAATGCGTTTGGGCTATTTTGATTGGCTGACCTGGTTAGAGGGCGGCCCTTACCGAGAGAACAATGGGAGCTGCGTTAGCTCCATGAGCAATTAGACAATAAGAAGGATATCGGTTGTCAGTTATGGATATCAGTTGTTGGTTATTGAATCAGATATCGGTTATTGAATGTTAATTGTAGTTTGATTGTACATGCACTGTGTGTGTATGTGTGCTATGACGCCACCTACTGTTTGTTCTCTCCAAATCTAAGACGAGACCACGGAAGCTCGATTGCGAGCACATGGGAAATGTATGTTCACACGAGCAAACTTATCCGTGCGGCGTCAGGTTTAAATGCTGGACTGTGACTACAACCGTGAACTGCTGAAAGACTGTTTGACATTGAACTAAACCCAGTAGATGTTTTGACAATGTCAAGTCTTCATGTACAGTATGTAGCTTGTAGCTGTCTGTCTGTGGACCATTTCGAGGGTCCCCTCTGCTCGTTGGGAACCATCCCGAACACAACACTGCTTAGATTCAGCGAGGCTCACAGGGACCTGCGAGGGGGGAGAGCCAGTGGTCCGGACCGGACTGTTCCCCCGCGACTCGACATCGTGAAGACAGCGCGGTTCAACGCACAGGCCGATACAAGCCACAGCTACTTCCAGGTAAGGGTCTTCACTGATATAAGCTATGGTCATGC
>NC_139639.1:3396461-3408961 GCF_964638095.1 Poromitra crassiceps
CTGCTCTCCACTACTCTGCTCTCCTCTCCTCTCCACTGCTCTCCCCTGCTCTGCTCTCCACTGCTCTGCTCTCCACTACTCTGCTCTCCTCTCCACTGCTCTGCTCTCCACTACTCTGCTCTCCACTACTCTGCTCTCCACTACTCTGCTCTCCACTACTCTGCTCTCCTCTCCTCTCCACTGCTCTCCTCTCCACTGCTCTGCTCTCCACTACTCTGCTCTCCTCTCCACTGCTCTCCCCTGCTCTGCTCTCCACTGCTCTGCTCTCCACTACTCTGCTCTCCTCTCCACTGCTCTGCTCTCCACTACTCTGCTCTCCACTACTCTGCTCTCCACTACTCTGCTCTCCACTGCTCTGCTCTCCCCTGCTCTGCTCTCCACTACTCTGCTCTCCACTACTCTGCTCTCCACTACTCTGCTCTCCACTACTCTGCTCTCCTCTCCTCTCCACTGCTCTCCCCTGCTCTGCTCTCCACTGCTCTGCTCTCCACTACTCTGCTCTCCTCTCCACTGCTCTCCCCTGCTCTGCTCTCCACTACTCTGCTCTCCTCTCCCCTGCTCTGCTCTCCACTGCTCTGCTCTCCACTGCATTGCAAGAATTTGGGGGAACCTGAGGAGGAATGCGGTTCCCCCTCTCGTTCTCGCCGTTCCCTTTCAACGTTCACTCCGGGAACGCCGTTCCCAGGCGTTCGCTCCCATTTATTTTCCAGCACACTTTATAGTGCAGCTGGCTTTCCAAACGGGGCAGTGGATCGTCAGGAGCAAAGCTTCCACAGTGTTTCACTAATTGAGAGGTATTCCTCAGCCACCCATGTTGTCCTCTCGTTAAAGACAATTACAGAAAGGTCATCACAAGTGCAGTCATGGTATCCAGAATGGGACGTTTGCTTCGTTAGCGAGCAGGTTGGAGCTGCTACAGAGTCCATCTCCACACACCCAATGATGACTACAAAATCACCTTTTATCCCAGTTCAATCCCCAGCAAAGTGCCTGTGATGTGTTGAAGTGGTGTGTGTGTGCACGTCACGTGTGTGTGTGTTGAAGTGGTGTGTACTGTGCACGTCACGTGTGTGTGTGTGTGTTGAAGTGGTGTGTGTGCACGTCATGTGTGTGTGTGTGGTGAAATGGTGTGTGTGCACGTAACGTGTGTGTGTTGAAGTGGTGTGTGTGCACATCATGTGTGTGTGTGTGTGTTGAAGTGGTGTGTGTGCACGTCGCGTGTGTGTGTTGAAGTGGCGTGTACTGTGCACGTCGCGTGTGTGTGTGTGTGTTGAAGAGGCGTGTACTGTGCACGTCACCTGTGTGTGTTGAAATTGTGTGTGTGTGCACGTAACGTGTGTGTGTGTTGAAATGGTGTATACTGTGCACGTCACGTGTGTGTGTTTGAAGTAGTCTGTGTGCACGTCGCGTGTGTGATCTGGCGCTGCGTTAGTGCCATAGTGTTGGAACAATGGAGAGATCTCTGGTCTGATCAGAGGTTTGGCCACGTGCCAGCTGCTATGCAGATAGCAGACTTACAAGTCATTAAGTCTGCGGCGTGCGCTACCCGAGCTACACAAAGCTCGCACAAGTTGTGACTGTGTGTGTGCGCGCCAGCGCGTGTGTGCGGGTGTTTACATGCCTTTTGTAAGTGCATTGTGGGAAGCCGTTTAGTGTGGCAATTGTTTATCCTGGGGAATAATTAGCTAGCGGGTGCAGGAGGTTATTACATTATTAGGGAGAGAGAGAGAGAGAGAGAGAGAGAGAGAGAGAGAGAGAGAGAGAGAGAGAGAGAGAGAGAGAGAGAGAGAGAGAGAGAGAGAGAGGTAGGAAGGTAAGCAGGAGAGCGAGATAGAATGAAAAGTCCTGGTTCAATCAAACTCGACCGTCTCGGGGACAACAACAATATCACACTTTGCAGTCACCAATCATTTTGACTGACATATGACAAACAACTCAACAGCCAGGAATTAGTCTGTGCCCACTGGGGAATAGTGGCCTTATTACTGGTGTGTGGATGGAAATGACTCATTAAATATCGCACACATGGATAAAAAAAGCTCTGTCGCCATGATTGATTGATTGATTGACAGTGACTGCTGTGACAGTATACTGCTGCAATGTTTGTAGAAGGAAGAGGTGTGATTTATTCACAGTACTGCTTCCTGTTTGTAGAAGGAAAAGGTGTGATTTACTGTTTCCTGTTTGTAGAAGGAAAAGGTGTGATTTACTGTTTCCTGTTTGTAGAAGGAAGACGTGTGATTTACTGTTTCCTGTTTGTAGAAGGAAGACGTGTGATTTATACAGACCAAAACATTATTATTAGTTTTTTAACCAGGCTGTGAACATGTTTATTTATGCTGTATAAAGTCGGGCATTTTTAACATGACAGCCTTTTGGTTCCAGCCCCAAGTGGCCATTCGAGGAACTGCAGTTTTTGGCCCTTCCGCATTGGCTTCATCTGGCCACGCCCAAGGTTGCGGCTTGGATTTATTTGACATAAATGACAACATGTTTACAGTCTGCTGTTATTGAGCTATCTTATTGACATGGTCTTACTGTAAAATGTACATGTTGGTGGATTTTTTCGAAGGGTCTTGCTGATAATTGAGGCGACGTTGATGCAAAGCCAAACCTGATGGAAGCCTATCCCAAGAGCGTAAACAAGAGACTCCATCATCACATTTCTGATTAGGCTCTAGACAGGATATGAAGGGGAGTTCATTTATGGTGTCATTTCCTTTTCTAAAGGCTAATGACTTTTCAGATAACAAAATGGTGGAGCGAGATGCCGAGGGTTGGTCATTGGGAAGTAAATCACGTCTTCTTCTTCTTCTCGGCGCCGCCGCCAACAGAGCGGCCAGAGATAGTGATGATAGCCTGAAAAGGGAAACCATTTCTCTAGAGGTTTCACACCTGAAAGGCAACAGCCAATTGTTCTCTCCCTGTAGAACAGTGCGTATGTGTGTGTGTGTGTGTGTGTGTGTGTGTGTGTGTGTGTGTGTGTTAGAGAGAGAAAGAGAGAGAGAGAGAGAGGGGGTGAGTGTTGAGGCGTGGGAGTGTGTTCATATCCCCTTGGCATCAGAAGAAAAGAAATTAATTCAATTTATTCTCTAGCCTCGTTAGAATAGGGAGAGAACACCAAATAGGGAATTTAAAGCCAAGACAAGCAGGTACTCAATACCACCGACCGCCGTGAACGAGAAGGGAAGAGGAGTGTGTGAGACCGAGACAGATAAGCACACAGCTAGAGGATATGAACAAAATGTCAGTGATGGAGAGATAGCCTGTGGTACTGAGGAGGGTGATGGACGTGGAGGACAGGAAAGGAGTGAGTGTGATGGATGAAAGAGGAGGGGAGAGAGGAGAGGGTGAGGGTGGGGGAGAGGGGGGCTGTGGGGGGGGGACACTGTCTCCCCCCACTAACTAACGATGGAGGAAGGTCAAAGCTATTCCACCGCCCAGAGAATCTAATGATGCAAATCAGGTCTGACGCTGCCTCCGATGCCACGAGACGAGCGCCACAGTATTGCCTATCAATCCAGAACACATCTCCAAGGTTTCCCCTAACGTGCAGCCAAGCCTGAGACCTTCAAAGAGGCCACGTCTGCAATTCCACGCATCGTTTTTCTCACACTCAAAACATCTCGACGGGAGGTTCAGTGGCGTTTTACAGCGTGAAAAGGCCGTATCTGTCCACCCGACCGCAACGGTGGGGGCCCTCGCTGGCGACGCTAAACTTTTAGCTAACCTGTTTCGCATCTGTGTTCGCAATGGCATCCCAAGTATCATCATACTATTATGGGATGCGATGCAAACAGTTGTATTATGGGATGTGCGTTTCCCAGGCAACGACACACGTTGACACGTCTTGGAACAGCGCCGCACGCTGGCACGATGCTCCTAAAAGCAAAATGCTTATTGTCTTAAATGATTTTCCATCTTCTATTACTCTCAAGACTGTCAACACCAGTATTGTTTTATTGTAATAATATGCCATAAAGGTTTATTGAAATTTTGGGGAGAGCGGGAAAAAAAAAACCCCACAAAAAACAAAAAAAACATTTCCTCTTCTGGCCTGGTGGGGCCTGGCGGACCCGCCAGGCCTGTAGAATGGTAAGGGAGACACTGTAGTCCACGCGAGAAAGGAAAGGGAAACTTGCATCATTTGCACAGCCTGGCTGGTGCAGGATGCAGCCTGGCTGGTGCAGGACGCAGCCTGGCTGGTGCAGATGCAGCCTGGCTGGTGCAGGATGCAGCCTGGCTGGTGCAGGATGCAGCCTGGCTGGTGCAGGATGCAGCCTGGCTGGTGCAGGACGCAGCCTGGCTGGTGCAGGATGCAGCCTGGCTGGTGCAGGACGCAGCCTGGCTGGTGCAGGACGCAGCCTGGCTGGTGCAGGATGCTGCCTGGCTGGTGCAGGATGCAGCCTGGCTGGTGCAGGATGCTGCCTGGCTGGTGCAGGATGCAGCCTGGCTGGTGCAGGACGCAGCCTGGCTGGTGCAGGATGCAGCCTGGCTGGTGCAGGACGTGGCACAAATAATATAACGGTGGCACGTAAACAACCGAGATGGAAGGAGTTGGAGGAGGAGAACGAGGGGGAGGTGAGGGGAGGTGAGGGGAGGGGAGAGGAGGTGAGGGGAGAGGAGAGGAGGTGAGGGGAGGGGAGGGGAGAGGAGAGGAGAGGAGGGGAGGGGAGGGGAGGGGAGGTGAGGGGAGGGGAGGGGTGTGACAGCTTTCCTCCGCCCCGTCGCTGAAGAACAGCGTGGCGCCGGATTCACACAGGGAGAATTTACAAATGAATATGATGTCGCCTGAACATCGGGTTTGAACTGAACTGCATCAACTGATTGCAGGCATGTTACGTTGCTGCACACATGCAGCAGCAGTAGCATGGCTCGGGGAGCAAAATAAAACCATCTTTATCTTAGGGAGGTGCGTTCAAAATGCTCTCGTGTGCACAGAGGGGTGAACTTGACATCGAATCCCCTGCGCCTTTTCGCTCTCAAGTCAAGCTGCCGCAAATGACCCATATGAGCAGGCAGCAAGGCGTGTGGCTCCAGGGGTTTGACATGTACAGAGAGGGAATATGCAGCATCGGCAGAATAATGAGGGACAAAGCAGTGTGCATATGCAAACATGGACGGGATGGAGACAGCCCAGTAATTGCACCCCTTCATGGTTAATAGTGACCCCGTTAGCCCGAAAGCTCATTGGCTCCCCTGGTTCTCTGATTCCGCCGGCAGGACCAATGGGAGCCGTCGCTAGGGTTTCAGATGTAGGGATGAAGGGGCAGAATGAGGGGGGGAGGAGGGGGGAGAGAGAGAGAGATGGGGAGAGACAAGGTTGGAGATGCGGCATGAAAGCGAGCAGGGGGACGTGGAGGAGAGAGAGGAGTCCTTTTGTACTGAGGACACAAAGACGACAATCACTGATAATACGCCTCGGCTTGTACGACACCAACAGGCAATGTTTGTGTGTGTGTGTGTGTGTTGTGTGTACGTGTGTATCTGTATGTGTGTGTGTGTGTGTGTGTGTGTGTGTGTGTGTGTGTGTGCGTGTGTGTGTGCATGCATGTGTGTGCGCGTGCACGTTTGTGTGTTTGTGAGAGAGACGGCGTTCACAGTGTGACATTAGGCTGTGATCACACTCCCTGAATCTCCATCTCACCAGAAATCCCATAGGACACACACACACACACACACACACACGCACACACACACTAACACGCGCACACACACACACACACACACACACACACACACACACACACGTACACACACAAACACATACACATATGGCGGGGAAGGCTCAGTAAACAAAACAAAAACCTGCGCAAATGCTGCACAGCAAGGAGGTGAAGAGAGACAGACCACAGAGGAGGAGGAGGAGGAGGAGGAGGAGGAGGAGACAGGAGGAGGAGGAGGAGGAGGAGGAGGAGGAGGAGAGGGATCACACAGGGGAGGAAGTTTCTGCAAAGGTCAGAAGCGGTTGAGCAAATAAGGGATGGCGGAGGAGTGGGAATAGGGCAAAATGCAAGAGAAAGAGGAGAAAAAAAAGCAGAGATGGACTTGGCTTAAAGAGAGAAAGGGAGGGAGAGGGAGAGAGAGAGAGATAGAGAGATAGGGAGAGAGAGAGATAGGGAGAGAGAGAGAGATAGGGAGAGAGAGAGAGAGGAAGGTATAGGAAGAGCTCTGGGCGGTTGGTGCAGGGTTGGGGAGAGTTCATGGTTGGTGCATGGCTGAATGATGAGCAGACTGGAGATGCCGTGAAGAAGACAGCACTCTGATGGCTTCTCCATGCTCCTACACGTAAAAAGTGCTCAGGATGCACTCGTAGCTAAGTGCAGTAGTGGAGGCATCTGATCACATTAGCTCACAGGTCCCTCGTTCAAACTGATAATTGATTGTGACATTTATCTTCTCTAGTACATCCTCCGCTCCGGTAGAGCTGGCGTACGCCGCGAGAAGCCCATTATCCAGCTGCAGCATGCCTGGACAGCAGAGATGCTCACGTCAATTTTTGCAAGTCCAAGTCAAGTCTAAAGTCTCTTATGGAAGAGCGTTCTATCATTTGCTGCATGCCATCCGGTGTGCTTAGAACACTGCAGAGCTAAAACTAAGGGATTCAAAGCAGGTAGCCAACTGTCTTATATCCTCACACATTTATCTAGGCTATTAGCATACAGTATGAGCATTGATTAGATGACTTTAGTACACATTTCCTGTTAATGCACCAAACATAATACAATACAGATTGTTCACAAGTCCCAAACCTCAAGTCCAAGTCAAGTCTCAAGTCTTTGAGGACGAGTCTCAAGTCAAGTCTCAAGTCACAGTGTGTGCAACTTAAGTCTGACTCAAGTCCAAGTCTCAAGTCAAGTCTCAAGTCACAGTGTGTGCAACTTAAGTCTGACTCAAGTCCAAGTCTCAAGTCCAAGTCCCCATCTCTGCTGGACAGAGAGAAGGCCATTATCCAGCTGCAGGGTGCCTGGACAAAGAGAGAAGGCCATTATCCAGCTGCAGGGTGCCTGGACAGAGAGGAAGGCCATTATCCAGCTGCAGGGTGCCTGGACAGAGAGAAGGCCATTATCCAGCTGCAGGGTGCCTGGACAGAGAGAAGGTCATTATCCAGCTGCAGCGTGCCTGGACAGAGAGAAGGTCATTATCCAGCTGCAGGGTGCCTGGACAGAGAAGGTCATTATCCAGCTGCAGCGTGCCTGGACAGAGAGAAGGCCATTATCCAGCTGCAGCGTGCCTGGACAAAGAGAAGGCCATTATCCAGCTGCAGCATGCCTGGACAGAGAGAAGGTCATTATCCAGCTGCAGCGTGCCTGGACAAAGAGAAGGCCATTATCCAGCTGCAGCGTGCCTGGACAGAGAGAAGGCCATTATCCAGCTGCAGCATGCCTGGACAGAGAGAAGGTAATTATCCAGCTGCAGCGTGCCTGGACAGAGAGAAGGCCATTATCCAGCTGCAGTGTGCCTGGACAGAGAGAGAAGGCCATTATCCAGCTGCAGGGTGCCTGGACAGAGAGAAGGTCATTATCCAGCTGCAGTGTGCCTGGACAGAGAGAAGGCCATTATCCAGCTGCAGGGTGCCTGGACAGAGAGAAGGTCATTATCCAGCTGCAGTGTGCCTGGACAGAGAGAAGGCCATTATCCAGCTGCAGGGTGCCTGGACAGAGAGGTCATTATCCAGCTGCAGCGTACCTGGACAGAGAGAAGGCCATTATCCAGCTGCAGGGGGCCTGGACAGAGAGAAGGCCATTATCCAGCTACAGCATGCCTGGACAGAGAGAAGGCCATTATCCAGCTGCAGCATGCCTGGACAGAGAGAAGGCCATTATCCAGCTGCAGCATGCCTGGACAAAGAGAAGGCCATTATCCAGCTGCAGCGTGCCTGGACAGAGAGAAGGCCATTATCCAGCTGCAGCATGCCTGGACAGAGAGAAGGTAATTATCCAGCTGCAGCGTGCCTGGACAGAGAGAAGACCATTATCCAGCTGCAGTGTGCCTGGACAGAGAGAGAAGGCCATTATCCAGCTGCAGGGTGCCTGGACAGAGAGAAGGTCATTATCCAGCTGCAGTGTGCCTGGACAGAGAGAAGGCCATTATCCAGCTGCAGGGTGCCTGGACAGAGAGAAGGTCATTATCCAGCTGCAGTGTGCCTGGACAGAGAGAAGGCCATTATCCAGCTGCAGGGTGCCTGGACAGAGAGGTCATTATCCAGCTGCAGCGTACCTGGACAGAGAGAAGGCCATTATCCAGCTGCAGGGGGCCTGGACAGAGAGAAGGCCATTATCCAGCTACAGCATGCCTGGACAGAGAGAAGGCCATTATCCAGCTGCAGCATGCCTGGACAGAGAGAAGGCCATTATCCAGCTGCAGGGGGCCTGGACAGAGAGAAGGTCATTATCCAGCTACAGCGTGCCTGGACAGAGAGAAGGTCATTATCCAGCTGCAGCATGCCTGGACAGAGAGAGAAGGCCATTATCCAGCTGCAGCATGCCTGGACAGAGAGAAGGCCATTATCCAGCTGCAGTGTGCCTGGACAGAGAGAAGGCCATTATCCAGCTGCAGCGTGCCTGGACAGAGAGAGAAGGCCATTATCCAGCTGCAGTGTGCCTGGACAGAGAGAGAAGGCCATTATCCAGCTGCAGCGTGCCTGGACAGAGAGAGAAGGCCATTATCCAGCTGCAGTGTGCCTGGACAGAGAGAAGGCCATTATCCAGCTGCAGCGTGCCTGGACAGAGAGAAGGCCATTATCCAGCTGCAGCGTGCCTGGACAGAGAGAGAAGGCCATTATCCAGCTGCAGCGTGCCTGGACAGAGAGAGAAGGCCATTATCCAGCTGCAGCGTGCCTGGACAGAGAGAGAAGGCCATTATCCAGCTGCAGCGTGCCTGGACAGAGGGGAAAGCTGATTGTTTGCTCTGTGAAGCAGCCATGGCAGACGAGTGTGCCTGAGAGGATATGAGAGCAGCCGGGGTCCTCGAGCTCCTAAAGGAAGCGCTGGGACTCTGGCATGAAGACACACAGAGATGATGGGAGCTCTCTCCCCGGGGAATATCCCCTTTAAATTCAAGGACTCTCTCTCTCTCTCTCTCTGTCTCTAGTTTTCGCTCCCTCTGTAATCTCATCTCTCCTTCCTCTTCCTTCCCTCTCTCTCTCTCTCTCTCTCTCTCTCTCTCCCTCTCTCTCTCTCTTAGCGAGGTCACGGCTGAAAAGTTCTGCTGATACCCCCAGGAGGCCGAGAATAATCATGGCGAGTGCGGGCGGCGCCCGTGTGCGCGCATGCGAGTAGAGTCAGAGTCCGTTTATTTACCATTTTGCAGCCGAAACCACATTGGAGTTGGGGAGCAGGAGCTCAAAACACAACAAATCACAACACACATATGAAACAATAACATACAGCAGGGTTTCCGTTGTCCTGTAATTGCAGGACATTGTCCCGTAAAATTCATCAAAGTCCGGTCAATTAAAATATGCAGGACACCGTGTCCTGTAATTGATCTCCTGATGCAATTAATTAATTAGTCACACACACATCCTTCTATTAAATAAATGAATATTATTCATGTTGTAATGACTGTGTAGTGGACTAGGATGGCGAATGAAACATTTAAAATTAACGACATTTATTTATCGCACGTGCACTGATTGAATGCAGGAGGGCGCTGTAGGCTACTGCCAACGTGCTACGACGACAAGCGAGCAAGAGAGACATCACGGCGAAACAATCAAGCCTTAAACATGTTTTTCATGAAAGCGAGCAGCAGCAGGTCAAATAATGACAATGACGACGATGAAAATCAGTCTGAGAATGAGTCTGAAACTGAAGATGATAGGCTAATTGAGTCTTATTGGCCTGCATGGTTTATACTTTTAAATACAAAATATAAATCTACATGCCTTATTTTGTCATTCTTTATATAGCCTAAGGCTATATCAATTGTTTTTAAGCTCAATAAACACTTTAATTTAATTAATATAATACTTTAATATAACACTTTAATTGAATTTAATATATATTTAATATGTGTCTTATCAGTGACTTATCCCACTTGTCCTGTAATTTGAAATCTTGCAGGACACGTTGTCCTGCTGCACCTGTTTTTCCTAGCAGAAAAACTGATATACAGTATGGTATGTTAAAAATATAGATTAAGAAAACAGACAAAGACCCACACAGGGAAGGTCTGACAATCACCTGACTAGAGACCATTTTGCGATGGGATTACACCAACCACACCCGCACCCTGGATGTGGGCCAGGGGTGTAAAGTGTGTGTGTGTGTGTGTGTGTGTGTGTGTGTGTGTGTGTGTGGTGGGCTTGTACAGCGGTGACAAAATCTATCCACAGACATAAACAGCTGGCAAAGTAGGCTACTCAAAACGGCTTCTGTAGTTGTTCCCACGACAATAGTAGTCTCCAGGATGGTTAGGACCATATTTTGCCATGATGACACACACCCTACACCCACACACACCCACACGAGCCGCAGTGAGCTGTAGTGAAAACAATACCAGCCCCGCTATGGCGGCTGGTAATAGCCTAGCGCGTGTGCTAGCTGTGCGTGTGGTGCATCATGGGTATGGATGTGTGACCACCCGGGCGCCCTCTGTCGCCGCCTCCTCAGAGGGTTATCAGATCCCCTGTCAGCGGGTTCCGCTGTGAGCAGGACACCTGATGTGAAGCGGATCAGAACACAGAGCCCCCGTCTGGAGCTTCTTGTGTTTCTGGGCCACAACTGCCATTCTCTAACATGCCAGACAGACACCCGATGCCAGTCACACAGAGTGAGAGGACGAGCATTTTGGAATAAGACCCACCACGGCTGTCTCTTTGAGGGAGAAAGCTGGTTGAAGTGAAATAAACAGATGGTGGCATGTTATGTCATCCTCGCAAAAGCTCAGCAAAAAACACAGAATCTGCAAATCCTAATCGCTATTTAACTCTGCATATTGACGTACCACCTTGGGGATTGGTCAGGGAGGATGAACAAAACGTATCAACAAACTATTGTATGAACAAACAAGAAAAGATACAGCAAATGTGCATATGCCTGGCTGAACACACAGAGTAGCTTAAACAGGCGTTAAACACGCTGATGAATGCAGACACAACCCCAACATACTGATACAAAGGAACAGGCAGACAAAGAACCAGGCGGCCGACTTCCTGCACAGCCGATCCCAGCCCATCTGCTTAGCATGCAGTACTTCCAAAAGACAGAAGAAGAAGAGAGGGGAGAATCTGTTCTGTCGATGTCAGTAAAAAAAATTATATATCGGTATCGGTCTGATGAGCAAAATAACAGCAATGTTAATATCGGTTATCGGTATCGGCCAAAATTCTCATACTGGAGAGGAAACAAGGCAGTAAATCTATGATTTATGGGCTTTTCCAAATGTTTTCGAAATAACAAAAGACATTAGTATTTAAAATTTACATTGTTTACATTTTTATTTTATTAGAACGCATTAACTTCAAACTACTCCTTCTCAACTTCAAAGCCCTCCATAGCCTGCCCCCCCCCCTTATCTGACTGACCTGAAAATAAATGAATTATTATTATTATTATCATAGTAACTTGTTTTTCTACAGATTACGGTTATATCGATAATGGGCCAAAACGTTCATATGGGTGCATCATCCCTATGTGCTAGCGGGTGAAATGCTGGGAGTGATGAGAGGGAGCGAGGAGGGGCAGAGGAAAGAGTGAGTGCTGCGGGGAGGGGCAGAAGAAAGAGTGAGTGCTGCGGGGAGGGGCAGAAGAAAGAGTGAGTGCTGCGGGGAGGGGCAGAAGAAAGAGTGAGTGCTGCGGGGAGGGGCAGAAGAAAGAGTGAGTGCTGCGGGGAGGGGCAGAAGAAAGAGTGAGTGCTGCGGGGAGGGGCAGAAGAAAGAGTGAGTGCTGTGGGGAGGGGCAGAAGAAAGAGTGAGTGCTGCGGGGAGGGGCAGAAGAAAGAGTGAGTGCTGTGGGGAGGGGCAGAAGAAAGAGTGAGTGCTGCGGGGAGGGGCAGAAGAAAGAGTGAGTGCTGCGGGGAGGGGCAGAAGAAAGAGTGAGTGCTGCGGGGAGGGGCAGAAGAAAGAGTGAGTGCTACGGGGAGGGGCAGAAGAAAGAGTGAGTGCTGCGGGGAGGGGCAGAAGAAAGAGTGAGTGCTGCGGGGAGGGGCAGAAGAAAGAGTGAGTGCTGCGGGGAGGGGCAGAAGAAAGAGTGAGTGCTGTGGGGAGGGGCAGAAGAAAGAGTGAGTGCTGCGGGGAGGGGCAGAAGAAAGAGTGAGTGCTGCGGGGAGGGGAAGAAGAAAGAGTGAGTGCTGCGGGGAGGGGCAGAAGAAAGAGTGAGTGCTGCGGGGAGGGGCAGAAGAAAGAGTGAGTGCTGCGGGGAGGGGCAGAAGAAAGAGTGAGTGCTGCGGGGAGGGGCAGAAGAAAGAGTGAGTGCTGTGGGGAGGGGCAGAAGAAAGAGTGAGTGCTGCGGGGAGGGGCAGAAGAAAGAGTGAGTGCTGCGGGGAGGGGCAGAAGA
>NC_139639.1:3421461-3438961 GCF_964638095.1 Poromitra crassiceps
ACAGGCTTCACAACTCTTTCATATTTACATGTCGTTAATGTATCCAAACAGGCTTCACAACTCCTTCATATTTACATATCGTTAATGTATCCAAACAGAACTCCTTCATATTTACATATCGTTAATGCATCCAAACAGGCTTCACAACTCCTTCATATTTACATATCGTTAATGTATCCAAACAGAACTCCTTCATATTTACATATCGTTAATGTATCCAAACAGGCTTCACAACTCCTTCATATTTACATATCGTTAATGTAACCAAACAGGTTTCACAACTCTTTCATATTTACATATCGTTAATGTATCCAAACAGAACTCCTTCATATTTACATATCGTTAATGTATCCAAACAGAACTCCTTCATATTTACATATCGTTAATGTATCCAAACAGAACTCTTTCATATTTACATATCGTTAATGTGTCCAAACAGCCGCGGCCAGACACAGCAGCGGCTGCTTCGCGCTTCATTCGGTGCGCTCTGTACTCAGGTGGCATCAACAGCCTAAAGGAAATGACACATTCTTTCCGTTTGAGAAGAGAAAGACAGACAGACAGGTAGTCAGTCATAGTAACCGTTATCTACCTGCACGCAACCTCAGATCTCACTGCAAACATTTGCTAATTGCTAACAGTCCCCCGATCTACACTTTCAACTAAAGGGGGCTGCGCTTTATTAGCTGTCAGGGCCATAAAAAAAGTCTGTCTCGCTGATTTCTTTTAAATCACTATAAAAATACATAAATTAAGGTAGCCTTTTTCTTCTTCTTTTTTATACAGTTTTCTTGATCTTTTTTGTTGTTTGTGCTTCCTCTGTTATGGTGGGGGGGGGGGGTTGTATTATTTTGTATGATTTGTGAAGCTCTTTGTAACAGTGTTTTTTAAAGGTGCTATATGACTACTATTATTACACTATATCCAGAGGGGTAAGAGGGCTCAGGCAGGTAAGGATAATTGCTTAGCAAGAGAATGAAAATAGAGACAGGTTAGGATCAGGAGGGAAGGGAGAGAGGTCACCAAGAAAGGTGATCTCCTATAATTGGAAAGTGAAAGGAGGAGACAGAGGGAAGACGGTGATGAGAGAGAGAGGGGGAGAGAGAGAGAGAGGGAGAGAGAGAGAGAGAGAGAGAGAGAGGGAGAGAGAGGGAGAGGGAGAGGGAGAGAGAGAGAGGGAGAGAGAGAGAGAGAGAGAGGGGTGGGGGTGGGGGACGAAGACTGAAATGTCAGTTGGAATGGACGTAAGAGGAGACACCTCGTGCAAACCTGCTGTCATCAGCCAGATGCGTTCTGCCATAACATGAAGTAACACATGGCCACAGATGGGATATGTCACGTTACCACACATGGCATCCAGCAGTGGAGCATGGCTGTTTGTGTGTGCTCAGACTGGAGCACACAAACAAGTCATGGCTATCTGCTCCTCAGCTTTAGACGTACACACACACTGGAACTATAAACTTATGTTATATCGTCAGATTTCACAATGGATCAGCGTTATGTGCGGAACAAACAAACCCCACGTGAAAAGTTATAACGATCGTGTAACGGCCAAATGTTGCCCGGCACAGAACGAGCCGTGCGGTTGAGTTTGATTGTGATTGTTTAATTAGTGCAGGGGGGGGGGGGGGGGGCAGCGACTCGCGACACGACAGCGTTTCAACACTGCAGGTGTGTTTACATGCATCACTCTGACACCTTATGAAAGCTATTAAGGAATGCCTCTAGTGGTACACACAGTGTCATTACCGCAAGATGTGTGGAGAGAGAGAGAGGAAGAGAGAGAGAGGCTAAAGCAAGCGTACCCAGGTAGACTCATGCATGCACGGACACAGGCAGTGGCGGACTGCATAATCGGGCACGTCGGGCAAATGCCCGGTGGCCTGGCCTGGCTCACTGAACAGCAGGCCAGGCGCCGCCTACTGGTTTACTAGTGGTTTTATTACTTTATTCAGGTTTAAAGTGGGTGCATCTCATTGTAAAATTGGACTTTGCCCAAATTGGGCTTCAAACGGCCCAAATTGGGCTTCAAACGGCCCAAATCGGGCTTCAAACAGCCCAAATCTGGCTTTAAACGACCCAAATCTGGCTTCAAACGGCTCAAATTGGGCTTCAAACGGCCCAAATTGAGCTTCAAACGGCCCAAATTTTCAGCCGGCGCCCTTCGGACGCCGGCACGCGCGTCGGCCCGTATCGGCCTGGCCTGCTTGGTATCTGAATGCCCGGCCTGAATTATGATCCCAGTCCGCCCCTGGACACAGGCGCACACATACACACACACAGACACTCACAGAGACACAGACACACAGAGACGCACACACACACACACACACACACACAGAGACGCACACACACACACATGCACGCACGTAAACACACACACACACACACATGCACGCACACACATGCACGCACGTAAACACACACACACACACCAACACACACATCTCTCCTCGTTGCTGTCCTCCTTAGTATTTGAGAGCAAGTACAGTACCACTTGTCAGAGTGGGTAGACATCATCCTTGCAGATATGCAAACACAAGGGCAACCACACACAAACAACTATGTGTTGTTGAGCTATGGATACATTGTATATGTACATAATTATGTGTGTGCACGTGTATAATATACACATGCACACACAGATACATACATATACAATGTATCTGTGTGTGCATGTGTATATTATACACATGCACACACAGATACATACAATGTATCTGTGTGTATCCATGTGTGCATGTGTGTGTGTGCATGTGTGCATGTGTGCATGTGTGTGTGTCTGTCTGTGTGTGTGTGTGTGAGGGTCAATGCAGCGCATCATGCACACAGTATATAAGTTCACATACCCAGGACTGACGCGCGGTCCCTGATGCCTCCTCATCTGTCCAGCTGTGTGCGTTGTTGTGCGTGGGTTCTCTCTCTCTCTCTCTCTCTTGGCCCATAAGTTGGCGAAGCTGCTCGACACGTGCCAGCCTTCCACTCCTCCGATCTCTCCCTCTCTCTCTCTCTGTCTTCACTCAGACCCTGGCATCAGCAGCTGTACCCAAACCTGCCACTCATCCCCCCCTTCCCTCTCTCTCTCCACCTCTCCTCCTCTGTCTCTCTCGCCGCTCTCTTCTACACACCTCCTTTCACTCCTCCGTTGGTTATTGTCCAAAAAAAAAGGTTCCAGGCACCAGAGGGGGCGGCTCGTGTGAGATTCTCCTTCCCAGAGATGGTGCTCCTCAGCGGGGCAGGGTGCCCTCCATCTCCACCCTGGTGTGGAGCTGGGATTACGAGGAGAGAGCGAGTGAGTGAGGGAGAGAGGGGAGTGTGTGTGCTGCCTCTGCTCTGTTGCTGTAGCTGTTGCCTCGTTCAGTACGAGCGCGCCTCTCTCTCTCTCTCTCTCTCTCTTAAAACGCTCTCCCTTCTCCCTTTCTCTGTCTCTCTCTCTCTATCCCTTCTCCCTTTCTCTGTCTCTCTATCCCTCTCTCACTCTCTGTGTCTCTCTCTCGCTCCCTCTCTCCCTCTCTCTCTCTCTCTCTCTCCCCCTCCCTTTTCTCAGTCTCTGTCTATCTGCTGCTGCGCCGGCTGTTTGGCTTCACAATTCCACGGTGCCTGCCGGGCTCACAGCTTAGGGACTCTCTGCCAACAGCCAGGCAGGGAGAAAAACGTAGAGACTGAGAGCAGGGATTGTAGGAGAGGGGAAAGACAGGAGAGATGAGGGATCTGTGGCAGTTAATTGCAATTTCGGAGCGGGAATAGAAGGTGATATAAAAAGGCACCAACACTGCTCCTGAGATAGAATCATGTGTGTGTCAAATGAAGAGGGGCGTTCCGTGTGTTCCCAAAATCACTGCTTGTTGGGAATGGGAATTCTTACACGGTGTGTTTGTCCCGTCTAATCACCTCCCCATTTCCCCTGGAGCAGAGAGAGAGAGAGAGAGAGAGAGAGAGAGAGAGAGAGAGAGAGAGAGAGAGAGAGAGAGAGAGAGAGAGAGAGAGAGAGAGAGAGAGAGGGAAAGAGAGTCAGATAAATCGAGAGAGGGTGAGAGAGAGACCGAGAAAAAGAGGGAGATAAATAGATGGATAGAGAGAGAGCGAGAGACACAGAGAGAGAGAGAGAGAGAGAGAGAGAGAGAATATGTTCTTCGGTCCTGCTGCCCTGGCTGTCACATCAGATCACTGGGTAGTGAGGTCCAAACATGCAGGCAGACACACACACACACACACACACACGCCCGCCCACATCCTTTATAGCCTGACCATACAGCCTGACTAACTGACCCGAGGTCAGTTAACAGCTCATCGCAGGAAAGGAGAAGGCTGCCCTCTGACCCCAAGGCCAGAGGGCAGCCAGCTCCTGATGGATGCGGAGGCCAAGTCCAGCAAACACCTACTGTAGCACTCTCCAACCAATCGCGCGCGCGCGCGCACACACACACACACACACACACACACACACACACACACACACACACACACACACACACACGCTGATTTTCTGATTTTATTTTTATTTATTTTTTAGATACAGAAGCATGCCAGCTCTATATACTGTAATGGATAAAATGGTCTTTGTCTCTAGAATTTTGTGTAATGATCCAAAAGTTACGGCCTTAAGTCTGCTATTGTTCAGCAAGAGTAATATAATGCATCAGATTGATATAAGGTATCAAATAAACTGATAACGTTTCATACTGGGAATCATCAGCCACGGTGGAAAAAGTGGCATCAGTGTTTGCAGCATCTTAACACTGGGATCAGTTTTGCTTGGTCAGACAAACTTGCTGGAACAACAGAGACAAACTTGGAGGCGCGGGAATCAGCGCCCCCGTTAATGAACTGCTTTATCTGCTAATGAAGCGACTGCAGCCGTGATGGCCGTGACTGAGACGGATTAGCATCGCTCTCCTCTGACGACAGCCGGTGAAAGCTCTGTGCTAAATTAGCGCCGCACATCTAACAGACACGCTATTGGCCCCGCCCCCACGCCTCTGTTCTACTTCAGCGGGCCGCATTCAAGACCCTGATAACGTTTCAAAGCAATCGTTTGTCTGCAGAGCTATTTTGAAGGAGAGAGCTAGTGGGAAAATATAATGTGCTCCTAAAGAGATAAATGGATCATACCCCGACACCCTGTGATGATGACCTGTATCACAATTTACTGCAGCATTTCTTATCCTAGCTGGGTATTTTTTCATAATTAAGCTTTATTTTGGAAAGTATTGATAATATGCCATCGGACAAAAACCACCAGAGGAGCAGGTGGTGTTTTTCCTGCATGATATTAGATAGAATTCGCAACGCGTTAGACTCCATTTCCTTCTTCATTCTGACATTGCCTCCACCCCTTCGATTTTCCCTAACCAATCACCAGAGACCAACGTATCCCTAACCAATCACCAGAGACCAACGTATCCCTAACCAATCACCAGAGACCAACGTATCCCTAACCAATCACCAGAGATCAACGTATCCCTAACCAATCACCAGAGACCAACGTATCCCTAACCAATCACCAGAGACCAACATATCTGTGTTAGTCCGGGCGCTCGTGGCGCTGATTGGCTAATCCTTAGTTCCCCCCCCCCCCCCCGGCTCTCATTGGACCAATCATTTTTCAACCGAGATGCTGCTGTTTCATGGCACGCTGCCAGAATCAGTCAACTCGGTGGAGTGGGCGGATGCAAAGGTGTTTGGAGTCGCAGGCAACTGTTTTTCCAATGCTGTGTTCTGTTATGAACAACATGCCCACACTACAAATGATGTGTTGTTGACTAGCTGAATGAAGGAGTGAATGAATGAATGAATGAATGACTGAATGACAGAAAAAAGCGTCATGCTAATCTACATTTATTAATCATAAAACACCTGAGTGTTGTCTCAGCCCCTAACGTAACGGTGGTGGGGTTTTGTGAATAACACTCTGTTAGCGTCGATATATTTGTTGGTAGCTCCTGTGCTGCTGAACGCAGCTCAGTCAATATCCCACCTGTCTGCCTGTGACACCTCAGCCTGTTCTAACTCAAGGTCATCCATTGATTTGGGGGTTGCTCAGCAGCTCCACTGACAAACTCACGCATTTGTTTCACAGCTTCTCTACCTTGAACGATTGCAAAGGTATCGTGGGCGACGACGAGCAGCACACGGCTGCATACAGAGGAGCGTGTTCACAGTGGGCGTATAGGGGCCAGGGAGATTACGCCGCCTAATGCGAGATTTTGCTTTCTGTGCGGGTCACACACAGCAGCGAGCCAAGCGACAGTCGCCCCTTTTCTAAAGCTCCATTTTGGAAAAGACTTTCATTTGCACTGACATTTAGGACAGGATCGGTTGACATTTTGAGTTGTGAGACTATGTGGGAGGCAGGCCAGACCATGGCATAAATATATCAGATGGCTCGGACGGAATAATATAACAGCAACCAACTGTTACGAATGTTGCTGCTTATACAGTCATACCGGATTAAGTGAAGTGGATATGAAACACTGCCACAATAGTTTCAAAGAGAAAGCTGGGAATCTCATTTATGTATTATTCAGGCCAGATTGTGGTGGCACATGTGATAATGGGAGTCAAAACGAGTCAATATTTAATTGATATATTTAATTATCTTGATCTCGGTCTCACACTTGCCTTTCGTTGTCACCTCATGTAAAAACACCTCCAGGTATATGCAAATTAACTCCAGAATAAGCCCTTACAGAAGAAAACACATGAGGTTCACACGTGTCCAAGTTTAACACATGTTATAACATGTGATAACATGTTTTGCCACATGTTGTATAGCAACATGTTTTCCACATGTGGAGCACATGTGGGAAAACAACATTTACATGGGTTTCACATGTAATCACATAGGTTTCACATGTGATCACATGGGAATTTACATGTGATCACATGGGAATTTACATGTAACCACACGCTTCCCACATGTGATCACATGTGAAATTTCACATGTGCAAAATCACATGTGATCACATGTGATTTTGCACATGTGAAGTTCAGGTGCTTTTTCTGTAAGGGAGTGCACATTCCCCAGCTAGAAACCTGGAACTGTGCTTCAACATCCAGGCATATATTAGGGCTGGATTTTTCTCCTAACCCTTCACACCTCCTACAGCATTGTTATCTCCTGTTGTGGTTGGCAACTTCTGTGTCAGTCGATTCAAAGGGCAGACAGTCAAGAGACGAACGAGTAGAATCGCATCTCCGCCCACGCCACACTCACAAAAATACTGCACTCTTCTCATATGACCTGAGCTATTCCCCATCTGGTAACTCTATACCGAGAATATGTAAAGTCTCACCGTAAAGCAGCCACACGGAAAATGTATAAGGGCGTATTTAAAGTTTTAACCGTCTGACCGGGGGAATTTGCTGCAGTGTTGGAAATGGGTCTGCTCTTCAGATCCTAGCCGTCAGGGACACATATGGCTGCTGAAAGCAACAATATGTGAAGGTCAAGTCAGTACAAGAAGAGGAGACTCTTTGACGATTTGTTCAATGCTTCAACCGAAAAAACAATGTCTGATTTATTTCGCACATAATCTTTCTCACACACATCCAAAAACTGTCAACCGTTTTGCAGCCATTCATTTAGTTTGACAGTTATACGAGGGTTCAGCCGAGCAGCATTTTGGTCAACAAACCGCGTCACTGGGTGGCAACGGCAATGGAACCCTATGGAGCCTGAGTTTGAGCGTATGACTCTCGCCGGCTGACCGTGTTTACAATTTAAAAACTGCGACAGTTCACACAACTTTAACACGACATGCATAATATTATACATCAAACTCTTGAGCTAATTCTGCTCTCACTCAGAATGTCAAAATATAAGCGATGTGATACTTTTTGAGATATTAACGTTTGTTTGGCACAACTCATACTAGTTAACTCCGGGGGGGTTACGCATTTTTGGGTGGCAGTGACGTCACTCTGATTCGTCCTATTGAGAGTTGATTTGAGATCAGTTGTGGACCAGTGATGTCATTCATGCACAAAAGGATTATGACATTATGTGCAAAATAAATCAGCGTTGTTTTTCAGTGGAGTTCTCTTTTAACCCATTGATACCTGATGCAGCATTTGTGTGTGTATCCCTTTAAGACCGTGAACCGCGTTCACGCGGTTCGCGGTCTTAAAGGGATACGCACACAAATGAGGGATATACACGCAAATGCTGCATCAGGTATCAATGGGTTAAGATGTCCCCCTTGCTTTTATTTTGGTAAAAAAAAAAAATGGCCCTGGTCCAATCAATGTAACCTTCCTTTTATCAAACCACAGAGGAAATCATTTTGATTTGCAACCAGATGTACTGAACATTATCATGGCAGAAAGCCCAAATAAAATGTGATGAAAAACCTGATACTCTGATAGCGCTTTGAAGCGAGTTTAAAGCTTGGAACAAGTTAAAGCTGCATAATTGCTGTGATGTGTCATGCTGTGATTCATTGGATTGAAGATAAAGGTTTCACTCGTGCCTTTTGATACAAGGATTAAGAATAATGCTATATTGAAGGTGAAAATGGATCTGTATTTTTTTGAGCTACAATTAGTTATGAAAGTTGGAAAATGACAAGTTTTCTATGCTCGTGTCAGATCCTCAATAATTACTACCTCAAAACAAGGTCAAATGAATGGTGCGTGAGGGGTGAATGGGTGAATGGTGAGACTTTAGACTAGTGTCGGAGCTTGATCTGACTACGCTTGGCACAGCTTGTGGAGCAAAAGGAGACACTGCTGTAGATCTGTGTCTTACAGTCATAACCAGGCTGTGTCTTACAGTCATAACCAGGCTGGCCTATAACTCAACCTGTGGTCTCAGAGAGACCAACGACCATGACATGTCAGGTAACGACTTTGTCTTCAGCCCGGACAGAAACAAAACACATTTTACAAACAGGCCGTTTTGGTCTGGAGCTGGCTTCCTCACTCAGGTTCTTCTCCTCTCAGGTGCTCTCCTGCCTTTATGGCAGAGCGATAGATCAGTGATGACACATTCATTAACAGCAGTATTACAGAAGAGAGGCTAGCAGTTAGCCGTGATGCTAACTATGTGGGTAATGGAACCGTCCTTATCTCTTTTTCATAGCGCGCACACGTGTGTGTGCGTACGTACGTGCCTGTGTGTGTGCGTGCCTGTGTGTGTGTGTGTGTGTGTGTGCGTGTGTGCGTGCGTGCATGCCTGTGTGTGTGTGTGTGTGTGTGTGTGTGTGTGTGTGTGTGCGCGCGCGTGACTGTGTGTGTGTGTGCATGTGTGTGCGTGCCTGTGTGTGTGTGTGTGTGCGCGTGCCTGTGGGTGTGTGTGTGTGTGTGTGCGCGTGCCTGTGTGTGTGCGCGAGTGCGTGTGTGCCTGTGTGTGTGTGTGTGTGTGCGCGTTCGTGCCTGTGTGTGTGTGTGTGTGTGCGCGTGCGTGCCTGTGTGTGCCTGTGTGTGTGTGTGTGTCTGTGTGTGTGTGTGTGTGTGTGCGCGTGCGCGCGTATGTGTAAGTGAGAGTCTTATCACTGGAAACAGACCTGGACGTGAGGAGGATGGTGAGCAGGAGGAGTGGGTCTGGGAGGAGGAGGTGCGTGGGGAGGCTGCGAAGGGAACAGTGAAATTGAGGGATAAGGAGAGAAAATTGAAGAAGCTGGAAGCAAAGCAGATGGGGAGATGCGCAATGGACAGATGGAAGGATATCAGAAAGGGATGATACGTAGTGAAGGAGAGGAGCGCAAGATAAAAGATAAAAATGGGAGGAGAGAGAGAGAGAGAGAAGGGGAGGATGGGGAGCGAATGGGACGTGAGCCGGGTGGGAAGCAGGAGGTGGGGAGGGAGGGAGCGGTGGGGAAGGGAGAGAAGAACAGAAGTTGGTTGAGAGAGAAGATGGCACGCAGAGGAGAAAGAGAGGACATGGAAGATGGGAGGGGGGGAAGGGTTGAGATGAGACTAGCGTTGGAAACAAGGTTTTTTGAACGACTGATCTTATGGGCAGGTGGTGCAGAACAACGCGACTCTCCTACACTCTTGTCTTCACAACTTGGCCTTCTGTTGGCCCAAGGGTTATGAGACACTTTCTGTGTATTCATAGACTAGTCTGAATCATCAGGGATGATGTAAGATGGAGCAGTCTGTGGCATCACCATTTTGTGGGCTGGTCTGTCTGTCCAACTGACTGCTCATCTTTTCCCATTATAGCCTGCAAAAAAACACATGCAGCTTAATAAGCCATTTAGTCTCATATCCAGCCGAGCCGACGGTGCCAGTGAGGTCACTCCACTCGCTTCCAATGCCATCTTGAAACGAGTCCAAATAAGGCAGATCACGACACTGCAATCTAGAAAATGACACTTGATTCTACAAGGTTTTACAATTTAAGGACTGATTTTAGGACACATTTTTTTAATTATAGACTAAATGATGTAAGATGCTGTTTGTTTTTTTGCTGTGCAGTGACTGTTGTTTTTGCAGATCTCTAACGGAGTTTCTCAAAATCTTCTCCAAATTAGAAATTGGATTTTTACTTCAAAATGATTATAGCTCCTCTGAGCAGATGCTTTTCTCCTGGAAAGCGTTGTTCTGCTGCACTCAGGTTGATTTACCAGTCCATCTCCCCTCTGACCCTCACCTGCTGTGGTCAAGAACTCTGTGTGCCGACTGAAAGAATGAGCCTGTGGATATGAGCTGCCAAAAATTAGCTTTCTCCTCTGGGTGTCCAGCTTCTCCCTCCAGACAGGGTGAGCAGCTCAGTGATCCCAGACGACCTCGGAGCCAATTCAGCTGCTCCTCCACACTGAGAGGAGCATGCTCCTCCACACTGAGAGGAGCATGCTCCTCCACACTGAGAGGTGCTACTCCTCCACACTGAGAGGAGCATGCTCCTCCTCCACACTGAGAGGAGCATGCTCCTCCACACTGAGAGGAGCTGCTCCTCCACACTGAGAGGTGCTACTCCTCCACACTGAGAGGTGCTACTCCTCCACACTGAGAGGTGCTACTCCTCCACACTGAGAGGAGCATGCTCCTCCACACTGAGTGGTGCTACTCCTCCACACTGAGAGGAGCATGCTCCTCCACACTGAGAGGTGCTACTCCTCCACACTGAGAGGAGCATGCTCCTCCACACTGAGAGGTGCTACTCCTCCACACTGAGAGGTGCTACTCCTCCACACTGAGAGGAGCATGCTCCTCCACACTGAGCGGTGCTACTCCTCCACACTGAGAGGAGCATGCTCCTCCACACTGAGAGGTGCTACTCCTCCACACTGAGAGGAGCATGCTCCTCCACACAGAGAGGAGCATGCTCCTCCACACTGAAAGGAGCTGCTCCTCCACACTGAGAGGAGCATGCTCCTCCACACTGAGAGGAGCTGCTCCTCCACACTGAAAGGAGCTGCTCCTCCACACTGAGAGGAGCATGCTCCTCCACACTGAGAGCAGCTGCTCCTCCACACTGAGAGGAGCTGCTCCTCCACACTGAGAGGTGCTACTCCTCCACACTGAGAGGAGCTGCTCCTCCACACTGAGAGCAGCTGTTCCTCCACACTGAGAGGAGCTGCTCCTCCACACTGAGAGGTGCTACTCCTCCACACTGAGAGGAGCTGCTCCTCCACACTGAGAGCAGCTGTTCCTCCACACTGAGAGGAGCTGCTCCTCCACACTGAGAGGTGCTACTCCTCCACACTGAGAGGAGCATGCTCCTCCACACTGAGAGGTGCTACTCCTCCACACTGAGAGGTGCTACTCCTCCACACTGAGAGGAGCATGCTCCTCCACACTGAGAGGTGCTACTCCTCCACACTGAGAGGTGCTACTCCTCCACACTGAGAGGTGCTACTCCTCCACACTGAGAGGTGCTACTCCTCCACACTGAGAGGTGCTACTCCTCCACACTGAGAGGAGCATGCTCCTCCACACTGTGAGGTGCTACTCCTCCACACTGAGAGGAGCATGCTCCTCCACACTGAGAGGAGCATGCTCCTCCACACTGAGAGGAGCATGCTCCTCCACACTGAGAGGAGCATGCTCCTCCACACTGAGAGGAGCTGCTCCTCCACACTGAGAGGAGCTGCTCCTCCACACTGAGAGGAGCCAGTTGAGGTGATTCAGACCTCTGGTCTGCAGATGCACCCTGGGGCAACTCACAATGGTGCAATGGACACAGCTGACAGGAAGGAGACTGAGTGCAGTGTGTGTGTGTGCGTGTGTGTGTGTGTGTGTGTGTGTGTGTGTGTGTGTGTGTGTGTGTGTGTGTGTGTGTGTGTGTGTGTGTGTGCTCGCGCTCGCGTGCGTGTTTATATAATTACTTTTTTATAGGGAGATGAAGATAAGAGAATGTATTCCACACTCTGACACATCTAGGCGCTATGTCAAACTGAAAATTGAAGGTCACAGAAGTAGGACATGTTAGAGTTTGAACACTTTTCACTGTGGAACGGCTATGACAATGATACAAATGACAACATTATATTTCATGAAGCACACGTGCCAGCGGCTCCACAGAGACCCCGGGTAGCCTGTAACTTACAGGCATGTGTGGATTCACATGCGACTGCTGTCAGCGCTCCTGCCCCCCAGAGGCAGCTCGGCCTGCCCGCCACAGCAACATCTCTATCATACCAACCAGGAAGCAGGAGCAATGAAATCATCCTATTTCCTGTGGCTACGAGACGGCTATAAATCTTCAGCGTGCTACAGCGCAAAATGTGTCTCTACCCAGCGATACTGTTGCAGAGAAACTGCACGATCATCATTTTGCCCTACAATCAGTCCACAGGTACACGAACTAGAGCCTGACCAATACTGGATTTTTGAGGTCGATGCCGATACCGATATTAGCGATTAAAACAAATCCGATATCGATATATCGGCCGATATTCTTATAATACACATTATATTACACTGTTTTTTTGCAATGATCCCTCAAATATCAAACACTTGACAAAGATATGACTTGACATGACTTGAGATATGTAATGTAGGCAGGATATTTTACGGCTTATCAATAAACTTTATTGTCCAAAATGACATCAATGCAATGAAACCGTAAACTTCACTGGGAATTTCATCATTATAAATAACTAGAAATATAAAAACACAAATAGAACAAATATAACGATAAAGATAAAATATACACAGCATGCTGTCTATAACTTCAAAATACAAAATAAAAGAATATCGGCAAATCGGCCAACATATCGTCCGATACCGATATATCGGTTATAAGCCAATATCGGCCGATAATATCGGTGGACCGATATATCGGTCGGACTCTACACCAAACACACCACAAACCCACGCTGCTGCCTCCATCAACAGCTGCAGCAGGCGGCCAGTCAGAGCCGACGTGTAAACACAGAGTGAGGAGTGGCAAGGTGAGTCTCATGAAATGTAAAAGTATCAAATGAATAAGACACAACTAAAGAGAATGATAGAAATGTAGAAAAGAAGAGATTAAGAATAACCATATCTCGAAGGAGAAGACAGACGGAAAATTGAAAGACGTCGGGAGTCCGATGGCAAAATAGAGATGCTGTGTCTGTCCGAGACAGCTGGAGATATATAGAAACGATAAAGAGAGAGAGAGAGAGAGAGAGAGAGAGAGAGATAGTGTGCGTGTGCGTGTGCGTGTGTGTGTGCGTGTGCACGTGAAAATTGAAACAACTTGGCAAGGTGGAGAGATTGAGAGAGCGTGCGATCTTAAGAGATATATGGAGATATGACAGGAGGGACCGTGGAAAATCAATGTCGAGATATGACTCGAGAGAGATAAAGTGGATAGGAGGAGAACTGGCAGGGAAGGAGTGAGAATGATGACGATAAAGCTGAGAGATGGGCGAGTTAGAGCGATGGGGAGAGCGAGGGAACGAGAGAGTGATGAAGAGAAAGAGAGAGAGAGAGAGAGAGTGCAATGAATAAAAGAGAGCGAGAGCATGCCGGATGTGGAGAAGAGCAGTTGTTTGTCCTCGGGCCGCTCTCTTCTAGGAAGGACAAGGGTGTGGGGGTGGTTACAGCAACATTTACCGGCACAAACTGCGCGCGCGCGTGTGTTCATTTTTCACAACAAACCAGCCACCAAATAACATTATATAAGAGCCATCAAAACACGACGAAACCATGGCAACAGTATCCAATAGCCACTTTGCATGCACGCACAAAAGAGACAAACATGTGAGACAGAAGACACAAAAGTGTTGACGGTTGTCCTTACAGATGCAAAAGACCTGCTGAGATCTCAGAATATCAAGTGTCTCTTCTTAAAGGAACTATTCAACCAGCTTTGTATCATTCATGTGGGTAATATAAGAAACAGTGTTTAACTTCCCTCCATGTTTCCTGCAACGAGAGCTCCCCATTCGTCTGCGGGCAGAAACTCCGCCCCCGCCAGCCGGTATGGCTCGTTAAGGCTCGGTAAAGCTCTCGATCCGATTCTCCGTGGATGCGGGCATATATAAAAATGAGTAAGTACAATCTGTAGTTCCAATAACAGACATGCTTCAAGATCTGCTCGACTTCCTGGAACCAGTGACATCACTGGCACTGGTTCCAGGAAGTAGAGCAAGACCTGAGACAGAGTAGTCTAGTCGGGCTGCATGGAAACAGGCTGCTGGTATAAGCTCTGCCATTGGTGGCGACCAGAGCAATCTAGTAAGAGAGTGGCGCCAGCGGAGGTCTAAAATGCGTGTTGCCAATGAATAGCCAGGAAGGGGCTCGTGCTATGTTTGAATGCTAAAATAAAGCTGGTACGATTGGATTCTTTAAACGTCTGAACCTTTTAAAGTACATCACAAACGGTCCATTTTGCTGCAACTCGACAGCGCTGCTTAATCCAGAACCTTACTTCCGGGAACTTTTGTTAAGGTAAAAAAACCTCGTCCATTGGAATGAATGGAGATGTCGCAACTCTTCTATTATACGGCTCTGGACCATTTCAGTCGCCAGTGGAAGAAAATCCCTTTCTGCCATTGGCTCCAACCCGCTCTGACTGACCGGCGCGACCATATTGATTTCCTTTTCGCTCCCTCCGTGATGAATCTGTCCATCTCAAATGCCTGTGCCGCTGTGAAACACCGTCAACAATGCTAGCTTGTTGCTATACGCTGAAAATGATTGGATCCCCCGTCATAGGGAGAGAGTCTGGTAAGCGAGACTATGGGTAAACCAAACAGAGCATTTTTTCCAGTGTGGAGATCTATGCTGCCAGACTCCTCTCCCGGAAGGGAGGGAATTCTGGCAAGCGAGACTAACGACAGAGAGAACATACAAAAAAAGAAAGAAATAACACTATATCTCGATTCCGGATAGATAGAGCTGTGGTAGAATAGATAGATAGAGCTATGGTAGAATAGATAAATAGAGCTATGGTAGAATAGATAGATAGATCTATGGTAGAATAGCGGCGAATACAGTAGTTCCTTTAATACCCCATGCCTGATTTTTGGAGGCGGGGACCTGAAGGGACGAGATGTTTGCGTGCTCATGCCATTGTCCAGTCAGAGAATTCCTGACGGGGAGCCCAAACAGTGCCAGGGCGTAGCTGCCAAGAGCTGGACGGCCTAGAAGAGAGACATGATGGACAGAGCCACGGAGCATTTGGGTCACGGTCCAGAACGACTCCCTGCTGCCGACACCCAGGCATCAGCGCGCGGCTGTCTGGACGCCGGGCTTAGGAGAAAATGAAGGGGCTAAATGAGAGAATGCTCTTTCACCGGCCACAGCTTAAAAGCTCATTATGCATCTGTTTGAGCGCGGCGTGGAGCTAAGCCGGGCCTGGGCTGGCCTGAATACCAGTAACCCCACCTGTCCTCCTCTTACACACGCACAGACCACCGGACTGGGAGGCCAGCGAGCCTGCTGACCGCTCCGCGAGACAGACAGTTTTATAGCTCGGTGCCTGTGTGGCATGTCACTGAAGCTACTGACGTGCTGGACGTGTGTTGCCCGGAGGCATGAAGAGACCAGAGACACGGCTACATAAACCATAAATATCTATTTACCGGTACATAGCACTTCTCCAGCATGACACACACATGATGCTCTCCATACCAATATCCAAATCCTATCCAATCCAATCCAATATAAATTAGTTTGAATTAATCTCAGTGGATTAAAGATGTGATTCAAGAGTCCGCACTGAGATTTTTATGCCATTTGGCAGCCCTTCCTAACATTCGTGGAAAACATGGAAGCTGAAAATGTAACGCCTTAGTGTATAAATGTGTAAATGTGTGTGTGTGTGTGTGTGTGTGTGTGTGTGTGTGTGTGTGTGTGTGTGTGTGTGTGTGTGTGTGTGTGTGTGTGTGTGTGTGTGTTTTCTGCAGGTCTGGTGGGGTGGGGTGGGGTGGGGTTGGATTTTCAGGGGATTTGATACAGTTTGACATTCATGTTTGTATTACGAAATGGAAAACCTTGGATTAAAAAAAAACTTGGTAAAAAAAAAAAAAATTAGTTTGAAATGTGGATTTAAACATTCAAACAGGAACAGATTCAGTAACTCTCTCAGTGGAAGGTATAGTGTCAGAGGCTCGGGGGCCATTATAAAAAAAAGCTTTGTTAGAAGTCTCAAGGTCACCTGACAAACGTTCACGCAAGGGAAACAAAAAGAAAAGCATGCAGTATGTTAATTTCATCAAATTATTATATCGGTACATTCTTGATTTGTTGTCTTTACCTGGCTTATAGAATTGTATACTGTGATCGAATGCCTTTGGTTATTATTACAATGTCATTATTTGACTCCACGTGTGCCCTGTTTGCAAAGTGATTGATGTATATTTCGAGGAGTGTTTAGCTCATGGTTGCAGGTTATGCAAGTGAGTTGTGATTTGAGTTATGATGAGAAACTTTATTTACTTGCGATGCGGATAAGGTCCTGGACACCACCCATCGACTTTATACAATGAAGTGACAAAGAGGATTTATAGCCTCTCTTGCTCACTCTGTGCACGCGCGCTGACGAGCCGTCGAAAATGAAATCCAGAGAGCTTCCTGTCCCGCAAGCATGCGGCTGCCCCGCCCACTTCCTGATTGTAATGCTGACAGAGTCCTCTCCGAGAGTCCTGCACTACAGGCCCTGAGGGGGCCCGCAAAGTCAATTAACGACACCGCGGCGGCAGGAAAATGTAGTCATCTGGCCGACCTTGTGTGCGATTGTTAAAATGTTAACATCGCTTCTAAAATGCGCTGGCAGCCGCTGTGGAGAGGAAGTCGAGAGAGAGAGAGAGAGAGAGAGAGAGAAAGAGAGAGAGAGCGTTGTCACGGTGTGTGTGTGTGTGTGATGTGTGTTTAGCCTCCGTCGCTACCTGGAGTCGTGCCAAGGGAGACCAGCTCAACGGACTGTCTGTCACAATTAATCGACGTCTGTCTAACCTTTCAGATTTCCATGGTGACGCCATTGAAACTCACCTCGTCACCTTGAGATGTGTAACAGCTCATAAACTTCTAAATTGTGTGTGTGTGTCTGTGTCTGTGTGTGTGTGTGGGGGGGGGGGGGGGGGGTGCACTTGAGTGTGTGTTGAGGAGTCAGTGT
>NC_139639.1:3448961-3516461 GCF_964638095.1 Poromitra crassiceps
GAAAGGCAAATCTGACTCGGATGCACACGACCGACCGATATATCAGTCCACCGATATTATCGGCCGATACCGATATATCGGTTATTGGCCAATATCGGCCGATATGTTCGCCGATATTTTTTTTATTTTGTATTTTTTAAGTTATAGACAGCATGCTGTCTATATTTGATCTTTTTTCTTAACTCAAGTTATTTTAATATTTGTTCTATTTGTGTTTTTGTATTTCTAATTATTTATCATTATTAAATTCCCAGTGAAGTTTACTGTTTCTTTGCATTGATGTCATTTTGGACAATAAAGTTTACTGATAAGCTGTAAAATATCCTGCCTACGTTACATATCTCAAGCCATGTCAAGTCATATCTTTGTCAAGTGTTTGATATTTGAGGGATCATTGCAAACAATTGTGTAATATAATGTGTATATTAACGTAAGAATACCGGCCGATATATCGATATTGAAAATGTTTCACTCCCTAATATCGGTATCGGCCTCAAAAATCCAGTATCGGTCGGGCTCTACCCAAAAAGGCTGCTGGGTCATGTGTTTTGAAGCAAGACAGTTCAAAGAACAGTCAGTGGACACATGGCCGCGTGCAGACCCAGGCACAGCCGTGCACAGGGTGCAGACCCAGGCACAGGGTGCAGACCCAGGCACAGGGTGCAGACCCAGGCACAGCCGTGCACAGGGTGCAGACCCAGGCACAGGGTGCAGACCCAGGCACAGGGTGCAGACCCAGGCACAGGGTGCAGACCCAGGCACAGGGTGCAGACCCAGGCACAGCCGTGCACAGGGTGCAGACCCAGGCACAGGGTGCAGACCCAGGCACAGCCGTGCACAGGGTGCAGACTCAGGCACAGGGTGCAGACCCAGGCACAGGGTGCAGACCCAGGCACAGTGTGCAGACCCAGGCACAGTGTGCAGACCCAGGCACAGTGTGCAGACCCAGGCACAGGGTGCAGACCCAGGCACAGGGTGCAGACCCAGGCACAGTGTGCAGACCCAGGCACAGTGTGCAGACCCAGGCACAGGGTGCAGACCCAGGCACAGTGTGCAGACCCAGGCACAGTGTGCAGACCCAGGCACAGTGTGCAGACCCAGGCACAGGGTGCAGACCCAGGCACAGGGTGCAGACCCAGGCACAGGGTGCACAGGGTGCAGACCCAGGCACAGCCGTGCACAGGGTGCAGACCCAGGCACAGGGTGCAGACCCAGGCACAGCGGTGCACAGTGTGCAGACCCAGGCACAGACGTGCACAGTGTGCAGACCCAGGCACAGGGTGCAGACCCAGGCACATTAACAATGTCTTTAGAAATCTGTGGCCAGGTTGATACACAGATGCACCGACAATGAGCATTAGCATCACATCTGCAAGCCTGTGTGAGAGATCAGAGGGGTTTGTCTGAGACGCCTGCAGTGCTGAGATAAAGAGAACAAGGACTGCCCGTTTGTCATTGGGTACATGAATGTGAGTGTGTGTGTGTGCATGTGTGTGTGTGTATGTGTGTGTGTGTGTGTATGTGTGTGTGTGTGTGTGTGCATGTGTGTGTGTGTGTGTGTCTGTGTGTGTGTGACTGGGACATGATGCTGGGAATGAATCTGCCTCAGCTCTGCCTTGCAGGACAGGACAAGCCTGAGGCAGGCCAGGGGAGCAGTTCAGTTATACTGACTTCCTTCTATAGTTCTGCCATTTCCTCCTTTCCTCTAGCTACCTAATTACACAGTCCATAGGTACAGAAGGAGAGGCGGGACAAAGAGAATAACTTAAAAAAAAGAGGAAAAAACTGTTGTATCCTGCTCAGAAAACCATGTTCAAAACTGCTCCCTAATTTACAGAAATGGTGGACTATATATTGTGTTGGCCATTTTGTACTAGTGTCCGAATTCTCAACTGTTAATTTGATTCGCTATATATAGTCCACTGTAAAATACCCACAATACAGAGAATGTACCCTACAATTTCTCCCATATACCACAATGCAATGCTGCCGTGTTTACTGAAGGAGAAGAAGAGTGAGGTAGTGTCCGAAACTGGTTTGATCGTTCCCCATTATAGTTCACTGTATGATCAACACTACATGAGGAATAGTGAGTAAGTGAACCATTCTGAATGCGGCTATAAACAAAAGATTCAGTCAAGCATCTATTTTGTAGCATCTATTTTGTATTCTTGTTAGCCCGTGATTTGTCAACTGACTGTACAATAGTAAAATGTGAGACATTCTTCGAGAGACTGGTAGTGACTATAAAAGTATGACAGTTAGCTGTTATTAGTCCTTGAGCATCCATAGTCACGGCCTTGTCCTTCTCTTACCTCCAACATCTGTCATCATCTCTTCTTTCATCACGGGGACAGTGTCTGACAGAGTCTAATAAATCTTTAATTTCATGATTATAAAACTTTGCTCAGAACTTGTTTTCGACCACTTTTAAGTGTACTGTCTGCGTATTTAAAATGAGTGTACTGTCTGCATATTTAAAATGAGTGTACTGTCTGCGTATTTGAAACGAGTGTACTGTCTGCGTATTTGAAACGAGTGTACTGTCTGCGTATTTGAAACGAGTGTACTGTCTGCGTATTTGGAGGGACTGCAAGACAGAGAGTGTTTGTGTGTGTGTGGGAAAGAGAGATATAAATCTACAGCACTAGAGAGAGCAGAGAGCAAGAGAAAAATAAACTGTGTCCATGTATGTCTAAAGCCCCAAACGCACTGGGAGCGAAATTTGATGCGCGTCAATTTGTGTCTTGTGTCTCCAGTGCGTTTGGGGCTTTAGGGTTCTCAAAAGTATCGAAACTTCGATAAGTATCGATACTTTTTGGAACAGTATCGATAACAGCAGTGCTTTCTCTCTTAATGAAAAATCAGACTATTATTTCTCCACCTAGCCACACACACACACATCCTGCACCGCTGTCCAAAGCCCCGCTCACTTAGACAGTCAGCTGAGTTGTTGCCTCACGGCCCATGCTGCCCAGCATACACAATCTGACTGGCGATAAAAAGCTTCCCCCATTCATTGTCTATTAGAGCAACTGATTTGCTGCACAAAGCATGCTGGGATACCTGGCTGGTGACACTGACCAAGGCTGATATCTGAAGGTACATACAGGGCAGTGTAACATTTAGGTGGGGGCACAGTTTCCCCAATAGAAAAACTACATAATGGGGCTTTAAAATATGGTTTTCATGTAATTTGTTTTATAAGATTGAAAATTACCCCGCCCCCCATGGTATTGACAATGGTATCACATATCATATTGAATTGTAGTATTGTGACAACCTGTGTGTGTGTGTGTGTGTGTGTGTGTGTGTGTGTGTGTGTGTGTGTGTGTGTGTGTGTGTGTGTGCGTGTGCGCGTGTTATCTCTTCTGCTTTGATCTCCCTTGCTATTGCTAATGCTTGCCTGCGGTCAAGTGTGCAGCTGGCATGGCTCCCTGTAAAACAAGGAGACAGACAGAAGGGGGTTCCTGTTGAGTGAGGGCTGTGATGAGTCCTCAAGTCTCCTCTGTGCTTATGTAAGCAGGCAGAGGGGAGGGATGGAGGGAGGCAGAGGGGAGGAATGGAGAGAGGGAGGCAGAGGGGAGGGATGGAGAGAGAGAGGGAGGCAGAGGGGAGGGATGGAGGGATGGAGAGAGAGAGGGAGGGATGGAGGGAGAGAGGGAGGCAGAGGGGAGGGATGGAGGGAGAGAGGGAGGCAGAGGGGAGGGATGGAGGGAGAGAGGGAGGCAGAGGGGAGGGATGGAGGGAGGCAGAGGGGAGGGATGGAGGGAGAGAGGGAGGCAGAGGGGAGGGATGGAGGGAGAGAGGGAGGCAGAGGGGAGGGATGGAGGGAGAGAGGGAGGCAGAGGGGAGGGATGGAGAGAGAGAGGGAGGCAGAGGGGAGGGATGGAGAGAGAGGGAGGCAGAGGGAAGAGATGGAGGGAGAGAGGGAGGCAGAGGGGAGGGATGGAGAGAGGGAGGCAGAGGGGAGGGATGGAGAGAGGGAGGCAGAGGGGAGGGATGGAGAGAGGGAGGCAGAGGGGAGGGATGGAGAGAGGGAGGCAGAGGGGAGGGATGGAGAGAGGGAGGCAGAGGGGAGGGATGGAGAGAGAGAGGGAGGCAGAGGGGAGGGATGGAGAGAGAGAGGGAGGCAGAGGGGAGGGATGGAGAGAGAGAGGGAGGCAGAGGGGAGGGATGGAGAGAGAGAGGGAGGCAGAGGGGAGGGATGGAGAGAGAGAGGGAGGCAGAGGGAAGAGATGGAGAGAGAGAGGGAGGCAGAGGGGAGGGATGGAGAGAGAGAGGGAGGCAGAGGGGAGGGATGGAGAGAGAGAGGGAGGCAGAGGGAAGAGATGGAGGGAGAGAGGGAGGCAGAGGGGAGGGATGGAGAGAGAGAGGGAGGCAGAGGGGAGGGATGGAGAGAGAGAGGGAGGCAGAGGGGAGGGATGGAGAGAGGGAGGCAGAGGGGAGGGATGGAGGGAGAGAGGGAGGCAGAGGGGAGGGATGGAGAGAGGGAGGCAGAGGGGAGGGATGGAGGGAGAGAGGGAGGCAGAGGGGAGGGATGGAGGGAGAGAGGGAGGAAGAGGGGAGGGATGGAGAGAGAGGGAGGCAGAGGGGAGGGAGGCAGGGAGACAGAGGGGAGGGAGGGAGAGAGGGAACAAAAGAAATGCATTGAGAGAAAGAGAGGCAGATAGGGAAAGACAGGGAGAGTCATCATCATAAAGAGTCTGACTCATCCCTACTGTTCTGGATATAGCACTGAGCTGAGAGCGTGTAGCTAATGTATGACAGGACAGCTCCAGAACAATTACATTTCTTCAAACTAGGATTAGGTGCACAAAAACACATGTCCTATAAAACACAGGAACAAGAAATAACCGCCTCACGGTTGTATGTATGTTGTATGTTTTTCTTGCAAAATGGAAGTTATCACTATGTTGACATGTATGATTCCAGTGAATAATTTCCAGTGAGAAACATGATGTCTTCACTTTCAGCTCAACCAATGAGCTTGTGGTGGACTACCAGAGGAACAGGTGGCCATCTTGGCGTCCAAATCAATATAATTAACGTGGTTATTAGGTCAACTTCATGGATTTTGGTGTCTGCAATAAGTAAGTGAGAGCACCACTGTTATTGTAGAATGACCCAAGATTTTTGGGTCATTTTCTCAGGTCATCAGTTTTCTCAGGTAAGCAAAACATTATGATGTCACAGTGAAGTTGAACTTTGAACTTTCAGATATAGCATGTCCTCATTTCATAATTTTATCCTATTAGACATTTGTATCAAATGTCGTCATAATTAGTGTATGAATTCTTGAGTTATGGCCAAAAATGTCGACCAAATTGTAATCGGTTCATCCTTGAGTCCAAGTGGATGTTTGTGCCAAATTTGATGAAATCCCCTCAAGGCGCTCCTGAGATATCGCATTAACGTGATGGACACGAGGGCACAGTGACCTTGAACTTTCACCATCAAATTCTAATCAAATGGACGTTGCCAAATGCCAGATTTTTATTAAATTCCCTCAAGGCGTTCCTGAGATATTGCGTTAACAAGACGGACGTTTGGGTCACAGTGACCTTGAACTTTCACCACCAAAATCTAATCCGTTGATCCTCGAGTCCAAGTGGACGTTTGTGCCAAATTTGAAGAAACCCCTTCAAAGGCGTTCCTGAGATATGACATTAACGAGAATGAGACAGACGTACGTACGGACAACCCGAAAAACATAATGCCTCCGGCATAAAAAAGTCTAACAGTGAGCTATTTTCTCCCACACTATAACATCGAGACATCTCCTCCAAGTATAGATATTGTTGTTGTTGTTGTTCCATATACATTGGCTCGACTTCTGAACACCAGTGTTGTCTACACATCAGTCAGATATAAGATGTAGCTTCTGTCATATTCGTTCTGCCGTCGTGGCCAGAGTTATCCGGAGAGACAGATAAGAGCCCTGGCTTTGGCGTGTTCTCTCTCTCTCTGTAAAGTGGCTTCAGAAAGGACTGGATATGAAAGCTGCAGTCAAAGAGCTGTAATTATCTACAATCAGTTGACAAGCAGGGGGCTGGCTGAACGCTGCTCGCACACAAACAGCAGAGAGGCGCTGATAGAGGCAGAGAGAGGGGCCGCGTGCTAAAGGGTAAAATATTCCCGGCGAGAAAAGAAAGTGCGAACAGGGAACAGAGAGAGAAAGAGAGGGGGGGGGAGACAAAAACAGAGAGAGAGAAAAGTTAGTTTCAAAATCAGACGGTTGTGAAAGAACATCCGTTGTGGGCTAATGAGATCACAAATGACACGGCAGCAGATGTGAATACTAAGCAGCCTGAAAAAAATGGCAAGAGAACTGACGAATGTGACAGAAACCTCTCGCCTCCTTCAAAAATCTCACATTCCTCCCCAAACCCGCCTTCCAAAACATTGGCGTTAAAAGGAATATCGTACATTTCAGTGCCAAGGATGAAACTTCACGAATTACAGTTAAGTCTTACTCTAATTGAGTGGCCTTTTGAACTTGTATGCGCACTTCTTGCCGTCAGTCATTTGACTTTGATTTGAGATGGTTTTGAAGTGTTTTACTGAGTTAAAATGCCACCACAACCACCAAAAGCTGCAAAGTGTTTATTACTTTCTTTCTTCAAATGCTTCTCCATTTCTTTTCTTTTTTAATATTTTTTTATCCCATTTTTTATCCCCCATTAGTGCTAACATAATTTCTTTATCCTGGTTGCTACTCCACCCTCTGCCGATCTGGGGAGAGCCGAAACTGGCTCCATGCTTCCTCCGAGACATGGGCAGTTAGCCAGCTGCTTCTTTTCACCTGACAGAGGAAGCTTCACCCGTAGGACATAGCACATGGGAGGTTCATGCTATTCCAACCAGTTCCCCTCCCTCTGAACAGGCGCCCTTAACGACCAGAGGAGGAACCACATTAGCAACCAGGATATTGCATGTTTTTGGTGAAGGGGGTTCCTATATGAAGGAAAACCCCCGGGAGGCACCGGGAGAACATGCAAACTCCACACAGAAAGGCCCTTTTGGACATGCGGACGGGCACGCATTCCTTCAGCGTTCACATCGTCCCATGTGGGAATCGAACCCACGACCTTCGAGCTGTGAGGCGATAGCGCTTACCACTGCACCACCGTACCTCCCATGCTTCTCCATGTCTTCTCCAAACATACCTTTGGCCAAAGAAGACGTCCATTTTTGTTTCATCAGTCCACAGCACTTTGTTCTTAATAGTGCTAGTGAAAGCGTCCTCTTTTGTGATGAGATGGCCGGTTTCTTTTTGATGACTCCTCCATGCAGCTCATGTTTGTACAGTGTTGGGCAAGTTACTTTCAAAAGGTAATATACTACATATTACTAGTTACTCTCATTTGAAAGTAATAAGTTACTTTACAATATTACTGTCTGAGTAGAGTAACTTGTTACTTATTACACTACTTTTGCATTACTTTCACCAAAACAGCAGCAGCAGCAGAATGACATCGCCGCCCCGGTCCATCCCGAAAAAGAATGTCAACCGCCTTGAAGTCAGTGTAAACAATCCAAAATTCTAAATGTTATTCTTTTCCTTTGTTATTGTCATCTATAGTGGTTATAGGGTTCCAAAAGCACGCACAAATCGCTTGAGGAACAGTTTCTTCCCGCAGGCCACGAGACTCCTTAACATACACAAATAGTGTAGTAGCCGTACTGTACCGTACTGTAGCTGCTACCATTACGTATGTCTAATGTTTAATTGTATGTTTAATAAGGTACATGCTATTTGCACCTGTATGTCAAATACGCCGAATTTAAAATGTTTAAGCACGTCTAAAGTATGCACATGACATGTGCACCTATGTGCAGTGAATATGCCACTGTCTCTGACTTGTCTTATCACTACACTGCCTTATTGCTTGTTGTGTCTCTTGTTGTTTTTGCACTCATATGCCCTGTTATATTTGTACTGTTGTAAACGGAGTCCACAGCACAAGAATTTCACACGTGATACTTGTACCATGGAGTGACAATAAAAATCTTGAATCTATTTGCATAAAAACAGACAGTTTGATTAGAAATGATTCTATCTTTATTTAAATATGTGCTTTGATTTAAAAAAAATAATAACTAAATTTGTAACTTGAGTTACTTGACAAAGTAACTGGTATAATATTACTGAAATCCTATTTGTAATAAGTTATATTACTGAGTTACTGCTAAAAGTAATATATTACATGTAATATGTTACTTTTGTAATGAGTTACCCCAAACACTGTGTTTGTATAAGCAGCGCTGCACAGGGGAGCTGTGTGTGGACCATGACTCCAGCACCAGCTAACACCTTCCAGCAGCTCCTCTGGTGCCTTCACTTTACATACATTCTAACAGCAGATCTTCTTGGTCTTCCAGCCCTTGTCTCGACTTCAACAGTTCCCCTTAACTTAATTTCTGCAGCCAGGGAGTTTAGATGTGGTTTTATAGCCTTTTCCCCTGAGTCAATTATCTGTATTTTCAGGTCCCCGGGCAGCTGCTTAGAGGTCCCCATGGTTGTTGATTGTAAAAACACCTGCAGTTAGAAGGACCAGGGAATTTATTCAGCTCTGGAACTGTCTTCACCTAGATTGAATTAAGAGCTAATGACTCAATTAGCTAAGGGATCAAGGGTGCCGAAACATTAGCACAGACCACATTTACTGTTTTATTCTTTGGTAAACTAAGCAAATAAAGAGTCATTGTTGTGCATTGCAATTGGCAGAAATGTTATGTTCAAGTTTGTTCCCTGAGCAGAGGTTGTGTTTTATGTTATTGATTTGATGATTGGTAAATCATCGAAATATACCATTCGTTCAGGTGTGCTCACATTTCTGCATATACTGTAGCCACAACTTCAACCAACTGCACAAATACATCCATAGTAGCATATCCATCCAGCTACAGTAGGCCTATTGGATTGTATAGTAACCTTGCTACTAGCTAGATGGATAGTTAGCATAGGGTGGCCAGTTCTGGACTCAAATTCATTGATGAAGTTATTATTGATTGTCGAAGACGGCTGGTCAGAACTGGCCAGTTAGCGGAAAGTTACATTAGCAAAAGAAATGCAGGAAGGACTTTTACTAAGGTAACTTTTACTCTGAATGCATTTTAAAACAGGTGATTTTTTACATGAAGTACCTTTACTTTTTTACAACAATATAACTTCACTAATTCAGGACTTCTACTTGACTGGGATATTCTGTTAGTGTAGTCGACTACTTTGACTGGGATATTTTTCGCTCCTGCAAATGACTAATCTCAGCTTTAAATCCTCGGAGGATTAAACGAGGAGACGCTGAATAGAGACGGAGAGAGAGAGAAGTGCGTTTGATTATTCTGAGAAGATGATGGATGAGGAAGGTTGGGATAGAGGCTAAGGCTGTATTTTATTTGCAGACCTCCATACATCTCAGATTTGAGTGGGAAAGAGTAAATCCGATAAGCAAAAGAGATAAAGAGGAAAGATTGATTGTGTGAACTACCGTGGGAGAAAATATTTCTCTGATCAAATATGCACGCTCTGAGCCCTTTATGTGTTTATGATTGACAGTGGTGGTGGGATGGGGGGATCGGCGGAGAGCACAAATCCCTGCTCTATCAGCGCTAACATCAGATTCTCCAGCTGATAGTGGAATTAACAGCAGCCAGACTCTCGCCAGCTCTATGAAATCCCCCGTCTGTATTTCTGTCTGTCTGGCTCATTGTGTCTCATTGTTTTAGCATTCTTGGCGCAAAACAAAAACGCCTCCCTCTTTACCCCCCACCATACCCCCCCCCCCCCCCCCCCCCCCCGCTCACCTCCCCCTCCTCTTCCCCAGTCTCCCTCTCACTCTCTACTCAATTAAAATTAAAGCTTTATTTTTAAATGGATTAGCAGCAGTTTCACCAATTCCTACTGAGTTTAAGAGACTGGAATGAGTTATTGATCACATAGGCATGCACACGCACAGACACGCACTCATCTGCCATGCATGAACAGTCATGCACAGAGAGAGAGAGAGAGAGAGAGAGAGAGATATTTGAAGACCCCAATGAGGCTGTTGATGTCACACTGAGAGAGAAATCAAAGCAGTTATAATCCAATGTGAAATTGGGCTGGAGAAACAACAGTGAAGAAGGGGCTTTAGAGGGTTCAGATGGCTTCTCCGCTCCATAACGCTAAAGAATTACCAACACAGGGGGCATTCACGACAGCCCAATTTCTTCTCAGACTGAAAGCTCCAAATGTTGATCGTTTCAGGAGGCCCAGAAGATGTATGTTGGTGTGTGGGTTTGTACGTCTCTTCCAAATGTCAGCGACATTGTTATCAATGAACAGTTAGTTCTTCTAAATGGCATCCGTCTTCGCGAAAGGACGACTGGCAGCGGTCGTGTCTTGCAGGCACGCACGCTTCTTCTGCCCCGAAGCATTAAGACCGTGACAGACGCTGTGAGGCATTGGCCTGGAGCAGCACTGCTCTGGAGCAGCAGCACTGAAAAGGCTCAACAGCCCCAGATGAATAGATGGTAATTAATACACATAGCACCCGGGAGACCGCAGTACAATCTCAGGGCAAATTACTCCATCAATAAAAACGGCCCGGAGACACAGTGAGAGAGAGAGAGGCAGAGAAACAGAGAGAGAGAGAGAGAGAGAGAGAGGCAGAGAAACAGAGAGAGAGAGAGAGAGAGAGGCAGAGAAACAGAGAGAGAGAGAGAGAGAGAGAGAGAGAGAGAGAGAGAGAGAGAGAGAGAGAACAGCACATTCAGGCCAAAGTGCTCTCAGGTGCAAATGTGTTTGACGATGAGTGTGAAGCGGTTTCAATCAGTCGACCTTCCCCAGACACATAAACGTATAAAAAAGAAAGAAAAAGCGGTAAACTAGTTTTAAAGGCTGCACTTTGGAAAAGGTCATAAGAGAGAGAGAGAGAGAGAGAGAGAGAGAGAGAGAGAGAGAGAGAGAGAGGGAGGATACAGAGTAAAACACAATAACAGAGAAAAGGATAGAGCGAGCTTGTGTGTGTGCATGCATCCATAAAAACACATTGACTGTGTAATAATCGACAACATCACAGTTAGAATAAGACAGGCTATGGGGGCTGAGCCTTGAAGTTATTTTGGAGCAAACGCTCAAAACTTTCTGGGCAATTCAATATCCCCCACCAATTATTATTTTCTTTTCCTCCCTCTTCTTCGCCTCCCAATTCCCTCATCTGTCTATCTCCTCTACCATCATCATCATCTCAATTCCCTCATCTTCTCTCTATCTCCTCTGCCATCATCGCCATCTCAAAATGATGAAATTTCAACTTAAGACATTTGGGGGGAAAAGATCAATGGGAGGAAAGGCATAGCTTGGACATGATGAAAAACGCTCTTCCTTTTCCCACTGCCATCCTATTCCCTATGCCGGCCATTATCTTCTCTGCTAGCGTCCTGCTCCAGGCTCAGCTCTGCTCAGCTCAGCTCAGGTCCAGGCCTTTCTGCTCTGTTCTTTACTCTGAGGTCTATGTCTCTGGACGTCCCTCCTCTGCCCCCCCCCCCCCACCTGCTGCGGGAGAATGAGGGACAGATTATCCCATTGATCACACACATGTGAACACTTTACCTGCCTGAGGGCACAGTCCAGACGGCACACAGCTCCCCCTGGGGGAACCCGGTCAGGTTCGCACTCATGATCCGGTCAGCTACATGTAGCGGTCTTTCCGACAGATCAAAGGCTGAGTGAGCGGAAGAGATACAGAGTGATGGGAAATCATATATATGTGTCCCACAGCGGCTCGCAGACAAGATGAATTCAAAGTGAACTGGACGAGTAGGACTGAACCCTCGTGGGTCGGACGTATTTCCTCCTCAAACAGCTTTTCACTGTCAACACATCAAAGAAACAGGAGGTTAAATGCAGACTAGGGATGTCACGATACTAGAATTTCTACTTCGATACCGATACCCAGGAAAATATCGATACACGATACCATTTTCGATACCACGCAGGGGGATGACAACACATCAAGAGGCATAAAAAATTAAGATTACAGATTATGCCTGCTCTAGTAATCAGCCTATCATAACACAGCAGATTACCCCTGCTCTAGTCATCAGCCTATCACAACACAGCAGATTACCCCTGCTCTACTAGTCATCAGCCTATCAGAACACTTTGAGCTTGTTGAAGCCATCGATACCCACCAATGATATCACTAGTATATTTGATTTTTCATTAAGAGAAAGGACTGCTAACCATAATGTTACAAATGAGTATTGTATCCGTAATTCTTTTTTAGTATTAATAATAATTAATAATAGGAGAGATCGCATAACATTTCACTCGGACCAAAGCGTAAAAAAAAATGCGGGTTTAAAGAACATGTTTTTTCAATGTTTTTTTTTTTTATTTTGGTCCAAGTGAAATGTTCTATGGTCTCGCCCGATTCTAAATATCGCTGAACCGTTTGGTTTGAACAAGTACATTTTGTTTACAATTTTTACAAGCATTTTACGAAATGTCTATGGGAAAATTGCGGAGGAAAATCTCTGGTGCAGTGCTGAAGCAGGAAGTGACGTTCACTTTGCCTCTCTATTGTAATGATACAAAGCTGGTGGAAACATTTTAAATAGCTTTAAACGTGCAACTGACTGCAATGTGTTCTCTTTGTTATGTACAGTGAGAGGCACTGCTGCGTCAGCAACATCGGCGAGCAACACAGTCAGTCCTCAGCGCACGTCAACACAATGTGATTTATCCTCACAACAACAGTCGCACACGAGGCAAAGAAACGCCTCCGTTAAACACTTCACTCCTCTCTCTCCCTCAACTCCTCTTGTGCAGGAACACTGTTGTAAGAAAAGCCACGAACAGCATTTCATTTTCCTGTTGAACATTCAGTTTGCGATGCTCCACACATGCAACCTGTGCCTGCCTCGCAGTGCCTCGGCCTCCTGAATGTGAATAATTAGATTTCGAAGTTGCTGACGCTGCTACGCTCGCGTGGCTGGCGGTTGATTCCCCACCTCAACGAACCCGCAGTCCCGCCCGCCAGAGAGAGCTGAATGGAACGGCTTTGCTGTAGCGGAATGAAGATTGCTTTTCGGAAAAAACTGCTCCAACATATGCAGAGGAATCCAGAACGGATAATTCATTCTGCGCTCCTGTCATTATCTTCGCCTGCTTGTCAGTGGCGACGGCGGTATCTCCTCCATTTTCTATTCTCATTCTCCATCAGCATAATATTCATCCGTTCATCCCCCCTAACCCAGTTCTAGTTAATTCCATGTACATCTCCAGTGTCTAAGCTCCTTCTTTATTCACCAGCACAATACAAAATGCCCATATCTGCTCCTAAAGACGTGTGGAACATTAGACTCATCTCTCAATGTTAGCTCCATAAAGACACGTCACCATTTTTCCCCCTCACACTGACTGAATAATTATCCACAACACAATCATTAAGTTCAAGTTTAATTGGACTCCCTGTAGTAAAGTCACCCCAGAGCCCTGTGGGATCCAGGCAGACTACATAGTTAATGCTATTTCACGCTCCACCATACTCCACGGTGAGGGAGGGCAGAGAGAGAGAGTGGCTCCCACTGGGTGTGCTGGACACACACTCGGTCTGTCCTTTGAGCGCAGCCTCCATTATATATATATAAGGACAAATGGGGACAGCAAAGCTTCATCCAACCCGGATCTCGGCTTGTGCCCCGAATTTGGAACGCAGAAGGCCTGGAGCGATGTTAGCTGACTTTATCGGCCACGGCACGTCCATAGGGGGCTTGTGTTGTCCTTGAAACATTCCTTAAGACTTTGGCCCAAACTTGTCAGAGGTACACTTTTCAAAATAGAAACGCCTTGCTTGGGCTACTCAAGAAACTTAAAGGGACAGGTCCAACCCAAATCAAAAATACATCTTTTCCAATTACCTGTGCTATTTATCCATCTAGATATTCTCCTTCTTCTTCTTCTTTAAGATTTATTGGCGGATCCATCTAGATCATTTTGGTGTGCAGTTGCCGAATTTTGGAGAGGTTTGGAGAGATATGTTTGCCTTCGCTCGAACACAATGGAACTGGGTGGCACTCGGCTTGTGGTGCTCAAAGCGCACACAGAAAATATATAGCTACATTTGAAAAATTCAACAGCAATGTCTCTCTCCAGAAATCATGACCCAGTTACTAAAGATAATCCACAGACCTTGTTGTGACATGTGGGAACTATTTTCTTTCGCCCGCTAGCTACACCCGCTAGCAGCAGCAACATTAAGCAGCGACATTAAGAAGGAGATTTATCCATTTGGAGGGCTCATTTTCATTTATGGAAGACTTCATTTGGAAGAATTAATTTAGCCAAACGAAAATGTGATTTTCAATCGGCAGCAATTGAACAAAGAACGATTCACTCAGATTATGCATTTCATCTCGTTATGAGGCTAATAAACATTGACAAATCAACTGGATGAGAGTGTGCATTCGGTCAATTAAGCCCGTAGAAGTGCTCGTTATAAGCAAGAATAACTCCTAATGCATTCATGATGCCGATAGTGTATTTGTATATGTCCTGCGGCACATCCACACATGAATGCATCATATGTTGTATACTTATGTTGTATGTTAGACAAATTAAACAGATTTACTAAGGTTTCGATTGGGCCTTATTGACAGAGTTTATGGTGGCGGTCAATTTTAGAGCTATATGTGGAGAACAGCGGCAGAATGTCATGTGATGCAGCTCTGGGTTATCATTCGAGACACTGCCCTCTCTTGGTCACTCCACCCAGGTTGGAAAGAGTTGATGTCAAATTCAACTGATGATTACTGATGGGCATAGCAATGTGTGATTCAGCTGGAAGAGCACAGTCCCAACCGACAAAGGTATGAATGAGTCATCATCGCAAGTCTATTTGCCAGCAGCAACACCTCCTCTCTCATCCCATATAAAGCTGGCCTGCATTCACGAGGGGGTACGGTGGCGCAGTCGGTAGCGCTGTCGCCTCACAGCTAGAAGGTCCTGAGTTCGATTCTCACCTGGGACGCTGTGGGCGCTGGGGTTGTGTCCCCCCCCATATCTTCAGTGCCTACTGCCCAGGTGGGTTATCTCGTCGAAAGGGCCTTTCTGTGTGGAGTTTGCATGTTCTCCCCGTGCTCCCCAGGGGGTTTCCTCCGTACATAACCCCCCACTAAAAACATGCAGAAGATCGTCATCCAACCAGTGACGACAACATCCGAAGTTGGTCCCCGGGCGCTGGAAAGAAAAAGCGACCACTGCTCCTGGCCTGCCCCCCGGAGGAAAGGACAAGCCTGGATGGGTTAAATGCAGAGGACAAATTTCACCGGCCACCGTCAGCATGAGTGTGTGTTTGTGGCCGCATGCATGTGTTGGGTGTGTTCGTGTGACAATAAAAGACGGGCTTGTCCGTCTACTGTTTAAAAAAAATAAAAAATAAAAAATAACGTCCATATTTTAATCTGTTGTCACAGTTTCTCCTTAGCAACCTCTGAATCATATACTTAAACTAATATGCCTCAAAGCTTGAGAATGAATACAACACTGTATAGAGAAACACCTCCTTGCTTTGTCCAATGGACGGGACAGATTGAATAACGATCCACTCAGGTCTTTACAAAAACATCCATTACCTACAAAGAAACCAAAATGGCCGATAGAGTGCGTCGTCAGTCATCATCACATAGGGAACGAAGTGTTGGTCTTTCTGTTGATCTGCCTGGCACTGACAGCTAGACAGCAGTCAGCAGAGCAAGCCTGAAGCGCCATCTACCGCAGCTGTTCGCTGTGAGAGTGGCGCTCTCTGCTGGTGAATAAGACTATTATAGCCTTATGATGTCCAGAGTAGACCAATGTGACTGTAAAAGTCCACCGATATTTAAGACAAAAGTGGGACACAGTGAGAAATTGCAGCCATAATAAAATCTCCACTATACACTTGTAACGTTACAATATTGATCACGTTTGCCCATTTTATTGTCAAAAATTCAAAAAAAATTTTTTACGTCTATTGTTTATAATAAAGAGTGTTGTTGCTTTAGTTGTCGGAAATCTTTGGAATTGATTTGATACTGGGTTAGATGTGTTTATGATCAGATTACTCCAGCAAAGGCCTATAGGTACAATGTGGGCTAACCTCTGCCCCTTCTTCAGCTCTCTCATCCCTCCTCTTGGGGGTTGACAGCTGTATGGCTCCAGTCAGCGGGCCCTGTGACTGACACGCCATGATGCTTTTTCTTTTTTCACTCTCCGCCACCTGTGCTTGGCTGTCAGGCGGTGCCTGCAGAGGGCGACGGTGCCGCCATCTCTGCCCAGGAACAACGGGACTCTGTGACAAAGGCTCCCCACCCGACGCTGCCCAGGGGACCCCCATGTCGCAGCAGGTAGGCCATTTCTTCCACTTTCTCCTGCTCGAGGTCAAAGGTCGGGCTTCATTTACGGGGGGGGAGAGGAGAGCCATGAGCATAATAACGGTTAACATGAACCCTTTCTTTATGTATATTTATAAGCACAGTGTGTATTATTCTGCTGTCTGTCTCTCCTCTGGCACTGTTGCTTCTATTTATAGGCCTGCTAGGTCGGACATTATCTCGAGTGTCCGATTATAAATGTCATGTAGGTAAAGAGACATGATGGCCTCAATGCATTCGTCTGTGATTCTCAAGGTTATGAAACTGTGTCGGGGTTATTCGTATAAACCCGGGGGAAGCTGGCTCGACTTGTATGGCTTCGTGCCACTAAATAGGAGCACATGATAAGAACACAGAAAGGAAAAAAAATATCTACAGCACAGCGCGTTGAATGATTATGTATAAATAGCTTTTATTTTGAAAGTAACAGCTAAGCAAGAATAGCATTTCTAAAAATACCAACAAATCCATAGGCTTGACTAGACTGTATGTCCGGATCTACTCAATTATGAGTCAGTTATGAGCAGCCTCTCTCTCTCTCTTTCTCTGTGTGTTCCTCACTCTCTCAGGGAAGGGGATGGAGGAAAGCTACGAGACATTCGAGGAGGAGTTAGGGCCGCCAAGACCACCGAAGCCTGTTCGCCAGACCCGCAGACCAGGTGGGGGTGCACGTACACACGCACGCACACACGCACTAGGGCTGGGTATTGGCAGGGACCTCACGATACGATACGTATCACGATACATGGGTCACAAGACGATTGTATCACGATACATTGCGATACAATACATATTACGATATATTGCAATACTCTACATAATTGACTGAAAATTTAAAAAATAGAGCTGAAAATACAACACGCTGTGTGTGTACCACCCAGGTAGTGGAATAATATGTACATCACTTTATATTGATAACTTAATGCACAAATTGAGTCAAAACTACGGAGTGTTGAGTGTGTTACTGAACATACTGAAATAAAAAGTATTCTTATTGTGTCACTGAACAGACGGCTGTGCAAGAAATTGATATGGCGATATATCATGATATCTTTCTGAAATATCGATACAGTATTGCGGAAAAAAATATCGCGATATATTGCCCTAACGATTTTATTGCACAGGCCTAACACGCGCGCGCGCGCACGCACGCACGCGCGCGCGCACACACACACACACACACACACACACACTCAAGCCGTTAACGCCATCACAACACAAGCTCTCTCATCTGAAGTATACATTCTCACTTCCAGGTCAGTTGTTGAACACTGAAGTCTATAAATACTGGAGAGCAGAATATGCTGCTGGTGGTGGAGGCACCATAGCTCTGTAGACACCAGTGGCCATTGGAACATGATCCCAAAGCAAAAGTCACAAGCGCCCCGGTGATAATTAGCCACACATCGTCATACGGCACGGATGGTTGTGTTCAGATCACGTTCATGTCATTCAACATTTTAGTGCGAAAATCTTGCCACGCCCTAAACACACACTCTTCCTTCTTTCCTTTCACATAACTTGACTTGATTGGCTACTTGCCTATGTTCCAGTTATCCAATCCAGGCAGAGAATTAACAGTATGTCACTATGAGTGTTGAGGTATGTTTTAATTTGTAAAGGGCTGATGGTAATATAAACTTTGGCACACTAGACTTGTATTTAGTGTGCAGTACAGGATTAGGTCTAAATAAAATGTGAAACATAAAGCTGATTTACACTCAACAAGAATGTATGCACATAGCCATAAAGTTAATGTGGAAAAACAAACATGGTAAGTTTATGACTTTGGTTGTTGTTGTTGATGTTTATCACCCTTCAATAAAATTCCATGTCTGTTCCAGAAATGTACGCTACCAGAAAAATGAAAGAGGTTAGTTGGAAACCAACCAACGTTTTCAGCGTAACACAGCTCAAAAATGCCTTCCTCACAAATCATACTGTACTCAGAGCAATACAGAGCCAAAGTGAACGTCACTTCCTGCTTCAGCACTGTACCAGAGATTTTCATCCGTTATTTATTTTCCCATAGAAATTTCGTAAAATGCTTATAAAAATAGTTGTACTTGGACAAACCAAACGGTTCAGCTATATTTAGAATCGGGAGAGACCATGGAACATTTCACTCAGACCAAAACTGAAAAAAAAAACATAGAAAGAATAATTGCTTTAAATCCGCAATCTTTTACGTTTTGGTCCGAGTGAAATGTTATGTGGTCTCTCCTGTTTCTAAATATATCTGAACCGTTTGGTTTGAACAAGCAAAACTATTTTTATAAGCATTTTTATGAAATGTCTATGGGAAAATAAATGACGGATGAAAATTTCTGGTAGAGTGCTGAAGCAGGAAGTGACATTCACTTTGGCACTCTCCAATAGGAAACGGCTGCAGTTCTACGGCCACAGCCGGTACCCAGGACTCTGCCCAGGGAGATGAGCTTCCCCAGAACCAGTGAGTCACACCCATCCTCTAGCTCCCTTCTTCTTCTTCTCTTGTATCCTTCTCCACGACCTCTCCATCCTCCATCGTCAGCTGTAAACCTCTAGACTTAATTACCCGATTGAGACAAACACTCCCCTCTCTCTCTATCACTTTCCTTTTCCTTCAGCGTCTTTGCCTAAAGCCATGTCCATCCAGAGCCTGACCCCGATTGACAAACCGTGGGAGAACGTCACTCTCAACCGCTGTCTGTTTGTGGCCATTGCCATCCTGGTGCTCACCTCCGGCTTTCAGACACTGCATGGCAAGTAAACAAGCCTGGAGATACTTACTGAGCGAACAAGCTGCAGGACCTGAAGTACCAAAGTGCATAGCCTTCTGTAACTGGCTGTTCTCCTTTCAAAACAGAAAGTCTGCGAGGTCAGCAGGGGGCAGCGGAGGAGGAGGACACCACCAGACTGACCATCAGACGCTCTGACACAATAAGATACAGGAGGCAACCGCCAGAGGTAAACAAAGGAAAATACAAGACATATTTTAAGCTTAAAACACCCATTATTGGTCTCCAAGGAAGATATTCTTAATTAATCTACACATCACAGGCCTATATTATCAAAATGTTTTCATCGCAGCAGCAATGCATGCACCATGCTTGTCTACAAGTCATTGTGACTGGTTAATAAGGGAATTTCCCCCCAAAATTTTTATAGAACAATATACAAACAAGACAAACAGGCTCAGACACAGGCAAATAAAGGGAGAAAAACATACATACATCATTGACATTCAACAATACAACATCAGCCGCATAAGGTGCTTATGTGTTTCTAAGAGATATATCGTGTATCTGGGATCCCGCCTAAGGGGTCCATGGGATACCAGCCGGGCGAGCCATCCATCACCCCCAACCTCAGTCCCTTATCATTCTTAACCTCGTCAAAGTAGACCAAAAACGGGTCCCAGATATTTGAGAACCTTTTAAGAGCGTTGGTTCTCAGGGACCCGAGTCTTGACCAGTTAATAATGGGATTGAGTGGGGTTTCATAATATAAGACCTTTACAAGATTGTTACCTGTCAGAATGGCCGGTATGGCAGCCAATCTGAAAAGCCACAGCCAAACATCTATCGCTAGCCATCTTGTTTGAAGCATTCGCTGTGTTCTGTCCCCGTAGCCGGAGACGTCCCTGTGGGAAGTGATGTTTTGGTGGCTGCCAGACTTTGATGACGAAGAGGAGGACGACGACGACGAGGATGATGACGGAGAAGCCAAAAGAGGGAAGTCAAAGAGAGGAGCAACAGCGCAAGGGTCAAGAAGAGGTGTGAGAAACAGGCCACCGCCAGAGACAAAACTCACTCAGCAAAGAGAGGGCACATTCAAGAACAGGAGAGCCAAGAAGGTCAGAGGTGACGAGATCAAAGCTGAGAAAGAAACACAGGGCAAACTCAGGGAGGCGGCTGAAGAGGAAGATGAAGATGACGAAAACGAGGAGGAGGAAATACCAATGAAGAACACAAGGCACGAGGAAAAGAAACAGAAGATCAAGTCTCCAAAAGCTTGATTCCTTTCTCCTGTGGCAAAGACACACACCACTTCATACTCGTCTAAACAGTTTGCACCTACGTAAATTGACTGATTTGTAAATAGGTTGCAATATTAACTTCATAATAATAGTGTTTTCTTTCAAACAGAAAAATGCCTTTCAAATAGTAACAGTGAGTCTGAGGAATACTGTGTGCTCCCAGCCGTGTAACCAGGAGATGATTCTACTGACAGGAACACGATGGATGTCTATCTGCTGGGCCTGCGTGGCTTTGATGGAGTCATATGATTTAGTGTGAGGGATCTTTCTTCTGCCTGGAAAGCACTCTCACGCTTTTGAATTGTGCTGAAATGTTCAACTGACAGTTCTAAACTGACAGTTCTATTCGACAGAAGAACAGACGTGCTTTTGTGAACTGCTAAATTCATAGGTGATCACTCGAATGCACTTCCTAGATTCCTCTTTTTGTTAAAAGACACATTTAGAATCCTTGATTTCTTGAATCTATCGATTACCAATAATGCCAGACCAGTTGACTTTTTAATATTACTATGCTGCAAGATCTTTAATTTATATGGAGCAACCTTAACGGGGTGAACGGAGAGCAAGATTCTGACCCACTTAAGCCATCTGACAAAAGAAAATTGGTTCCAAGAGTCCAATTAAAAGCCCTTTTCCTCAGCAACGTCATGTTTTGACCCTGAACTTGGCAGTTCGCCCGAGGACGGCAACTACTTTGAGCCCAATTATTTCAAGAACTTCTGTAATGTTCTGTTCCTTCCAGTCTCTCCTCACAAAGTATTTCTTCTACTGTGACCCACTCGCTTAACTACTGAACACAAACATCAATAAAGCTTCCCGTGTGTGATGTGTTTGTGAAAGTCATTAATTTTGTCCCAAGACTTAACACGGACTTCAAGACGCAACAAAGACAACATTTTTCTCCATAGTTTTTAATTACAAAACAAATCTTATTCTTAAAAGATGAGCCATTGTCAACGATAACTCCATGTCCAGAGGCTAAATATTTATACAAAAGAGTGTGGTCATATTTATACTGCTGCCTATCACCATACGCTCCAGAGATTGCCCTCCAATATTTCCATAAAACAAGAACAGTATAAAAATCAACTAAATATGGACCTTGAACGTCATTTGTAGAAATAAAAATGATATACGCAACTGCATCCTCTAATAGGTAGATGGAAACTGTAGGCTCATCAGGTAGCGAGTAGCGACGCATGGGCTGAACGACCACAAACGATGGAGAACAGTAATCACGTTAGCCTAATTGGATATTGAAAGGCCTTCTGGAGGAGGCGGCCTCATCGGCATGGGGGGCATGGGCATCTGCGGGGGCATTTGGGGGGCACCGGGTGGGAGTTGGGGATGAGGCATCCCTCCGGGCGGGTGTTGGGGATGAGGCATCCCTCCGGGCGGGGGAGGGGGCATGGACTCGTTTGGTGGGCGGGGTCCAAGCCCACTCATGAGAGGAGGGGGGCGCTTCACCCCTACAGGAGGGGCCGGCCCACTGGACTGGGGCATGGCTTTCTCCATTTTGAAGTGGAACTGCAGGAAGAACTAGGAGTGGAAAGAAAAGGGTGTTTAACCAGATATGTCCTCTATTATTCTCAAATAACAACACCCAATAGTCTTGCATAGTGACAAATGATCATCACTACCTGTTTAGTTTCTTTGTTCCAATGTGTCCAGAAGCGGTTCTCTGCTTTATCAATTTCTCTGCTGGGGACCTAAAAGAGCAAAGGCGTTCCAGTCAGAGCCAGTAAAAATGTGAAATATGCAATGAAGTTTCTGCAGTAAACTCATGTTAACTTTCTGAGTGTTGAGCAGCATTAGAATTGTCCGACTGTCTGATTACAAGGATGCAGTCTAGTTGAAATAGACAAAATAAGAGCGTAGGCAATGCTACTGTGGTAGAGTGACAACTAGATCGGCGGCTACATAGGCTAGTTATATTTGCCTGTGCGTATTGGTAACCATAGGACTTATGATGCAAGTCGCACCTACAAACTTTTATCAGACGGAAATCAATAATGTCTCGACTATGAAATTACACAGAGTGATTATTTCATCATTTCCGGCGCTCAGGTCGTCAAATGCGCACCACTGGCACTGTGGTTCAACCTGGACTTATTTCAGTTCTTACTTCTGATATATGTGTGTGTGATATTTTACCTCAGACACACAGCTAGCCTCTGCTCTGGGTCACTTGGCTCTCCAAAGTTGTTCCTCCTCATCTTCAGGTGTGGCGCTCTGTTCCAGTAGGGACTCAGACTGTTCCAGTAGGAACTCAAACTGTGCCACAGACATCCTGATGTCGGTCCGAAAAGCGGCCGTGGGACAACTTCAGCTCTTATAATAGTATAATTAACAACTTTTATTTTTTTTTACGAATGTTTTCAGAATGGACTGTCAGGTTGAGTACAGCGCTACTGCATCACCAAATGACAAACATGACGCGCACATTAAGACGCATTACAGAGCATTTTAGATACATTGTTTAACTGTTTTATGTTGTGCCGGCCTGTGTTGATATTATGGAGCTGCCAGTTTATGTAGTGGAAACAATGGTGCACGACAATCTACTGGTTTATTTAAGAATGAGAGCGTATCTACGTGGTCAGTGATGGGAGGAGTGCGCAGCCTGGTGACAGTCAGTCCACCTGTTGAAACGCACGACCCGGGTCGGGAGGCTATGTGAAAGGAGTCAATCGCCTATCTTTAGCGGTTTTACCGGTGTTTAAAAAACCCTGAATATATGCACTAATTTCGGTGTTAACGGGGCATAGGAAAGCAGAGCAGATCAGCAGAAGGGGAAGTCCCACGCACCTTGAAGGCGATGGTCTCGTAGGGCTCAGCCGCCAGAAGCAGGTACTGCCAGCGACGATCTGGAGGCTCGATACGCTGCTCGTAAGCAGACATGAAACGATGCCTGGGTCCAATTCCCTCTGCAATCTCTGGGTAGTCAATCTGATGGGTAGAAGAATGGAAAAGGGAAGCTTGAATATGTTCTTGAAGGTCTTCTCCCAATGGCGGGGGGGGGGGTGTCAATATCATTTGGACCTCAATTTATTTTACTTGGCGGCTGGTGAAGGTGGTAAAGAAAATCTTTTCACATCCGCTTCAGCCATCATTGGCGAGTTTTTCTTTGCCATCTCAGGAAAGTAGTTGTGTGTAGCACCAAAAATAGTCCACGGTATAATGAAGAACTTGTTCCCATCTGAATTTGATTTGGTAAAAAAACTACAACAGTCTGACTTTTTGTGGTAACAGCGATTTTTACAATTGAAACTATGTCTTTGTGAGCTGTATTTAAAGGTTTTTTAGCTGAAAATTGGAGCCTCAGCCAAATACCTCTGGGTTCACGGCTAAAAACGGTACATGGGAAGGCAGAAAGTCACAGGAGTAGAGCAAACGCATTATTGATTTTGTTATTTTCATAGGATTTGTTGACGGTAATCAATGCATTAAAAACACTTAAGACTTATCCTTTAAGTTTTGATTTGTAACATCACTTGTGAATCAAAATATAAAAAAACGCGCTCAACTCAGCTACTAACTGGGTGCTAAATCCTACAATGAATGTCAAGAATAAAAGAGAAGAGGATAGCACTCCGAGTTAAACTTTTATTGCCTGCAAACGTTTCGGGCTGTTAACCCTTCATCAGTGCAGTAGCAAACGATTTTGCTACTGCACTGATGAAGGGTTAACAGCCCGAAACGTTTGCAGGCAATAAAAGTTTAACTCGGCATAACATCACTTGTGGCCATAATCAATCTCAAATAACAGCAATACTTTGGACAAACATGTCAAATCTAGAGCATCTCAACTGAGTGGATGGGCACTCTTCTCTGCTGCAGCCCCACTTTGTGATCTAGGGTGGTAAGACAGGTTCACTTGAACATAATAATCTTTCTAGTTCAGCATGATATTAATTTGCTTCATTTTAACAAAGTTCCACAAACAATGAAAATAATTTTAAATCTACTAACTTGGAAAAGTAGCGATTGTTGTCCGGTCTCTTGGTCCCTCTGTTTGGTTACTATAAATGAGAGGAGCACATGTTTCAGTACATTAGAAATTACATGAATCTACAACGAAGTCAATATGAACATAAATGATGAGCTACCTCACCTTTGTATCCTGGCCGACCGATCTTGACAAACTTCTTGACCTCAACCTTGACTTTCTCTGGAGCTGGCTGGGCAGGTGCTTCTTTTGCCTCTTTGGCCGCTCTCCGCGCTCTGAAAGGAATCAAATATACAGTGTTTTGACAGTTAGTCAACACATAATGACACGGCATTTCCATGTGACATGACGTGTTACAGTATTATAGACAAGACGTGGACTTACAAATTGGTCTGATGTTTCTTTCCTTGTGTGTGAGCTAAATAGCTGCCCTGCAATAGAGAGGAAAGCAACTTGTGATGATATTTCAATAACGAGAAAGAGAGTTCAAAACAAGAAAATGACACCAAGTTCACATAATGTTAATTCAGTGAGTTTTAGTTTGTGCCTCCTCACCTCATTGTTATGAAGCGTCAGGCAAAGTTTGCACTCGTAGGAACCTAAATGATTCTTCATGAAATAGGGGTCTTTGTTGATGTCGATGGTCTCCAGGGCGAGCTGACGTAACCGCTCTCGTCTATCGCGATTACTCTCCGAGGCGGACGCCACCCCTCCGCTCCCCGTCTTCCCGCCAGCTCGGTGCTGGAAATCCATGTTTGCAGGACGATGGGCTCAAACACAGACACCCACTCCTATTGTCCCAGTCAGCACAGGACAGTTACAAACACTCAAACGCAGTTTTCCCTGTGGAGAAATAAAAGATACACTGTTGGCAAAGTTGGAAATGAAGAATTATATTTTAGTCTCACTATTGCAAATGAGTAGCTTGTTGTGTACATGTACTTGTGGGTGTTTTTTAAGTCAGTAATGATGATGCTACAGTAATGTTACATGTTCAAGTTAAAACACCATCCATACAGCATTGCTTTCAGTTTACTTGGTTGTGTTGTAAATGCGTGTATGTTTTAGAACCATCTTTCTTATTCTGTCTTCAACCTGCATTTTATAGAATTTGTGTATTGTATATTTTAACCAATAAAGAACTGACTTGGGTCCGTTTACTGTACCAAATAAGTACGCTTCGTAAACCTATATTGCATAAATAAGGTCGATAAGTGAACATGTAGCTAGCTATATTAAAAGATAAGCCAAGTTGGCTCTATCTGCTTTAAATGAGCACATAGCAATGCTAACGTTATGCTAACCCTGAAGCTAACCAGCGTTGGTATGCTAAACGATGTGTTCAAACAAATCGGAACTATCAAATTTGATAGCCTACTACAAATTGTGAAATATTGTCACGTGATATGAGTTAATCCATTATAAGTAAACATTACATTCCGTTGTATTTCTCGAAACACTTACCAACACCAACCAACACCACAACGTCAGGATCACGCCAACAAAATAAATGAATGTTGTGCGCTGCGCATGCGCAAGGTTTTGTATACAGCTTTATTGACAATTTCGCTAGCTGACAAAGCATCACTGCGGGCACTTGAAAATCACAAAATACAAAAATTCCTGCCCGTTTTTTTGGCAACTGCTGTATATAACGTTAGCTGAATAATGGCAAACTGTAATGTTGCCGTATTGTCACTTTTGCAGGTTTTCTGTGGTTTACTAATGGATTGACTGACTGCCCCTCTGGTATGTCCCCCAACGCTCGCCGTATGATTCCGGGTTCCTGTGCCAGCGGGGAGTGTCAGAGGAGTGTCCAATTTGTAGGTTGTGAACAGGACGACCTCTCAGTTTTTCATTTTTTTGCTTGACCGCAGAAATGACCAGCCACAGTTCAGCACGTGTCGAAAACACCAGATAGTGAGACAGCGAACAGTGTTTGGTGATCGCGACAACGGACGATTTACGAACTGGATAATGCGTCCGGGAGGGGAAATGGCTCAAGCGTAGCCCACAAGTGTACAGTGTCTTCACCCTGTGTACTGACTGCGTGCGTCAGTGATCGTGATGCGTTTCAACGAGAAGGAGCTGGTCTGTCTGAGCCGCCAGCCGTCAGAAAGGGCAGCAGAGCTGGGCATGAGAGGACCCAAGAAAGGAGATGGTGACCTGACTTGATATTATAATACTGATAACCTCAAACACTTTTTCATATTCACTTCCCTCTCATGTTTTGGGCTAAATGTTATGATTCAATGACGAATAGATCTTATTGATTTGACCAGAGCACTACTATATCCGTGACGTGGCATGTGTTTGCGTATGATTCCTTGTTATTGTACAGTTGTAAAGAAGAGGCTGGTGAAACTGGTTGTTAACTTCCTCTTCTATTTCCGGACTGATGAGGAGGAGGTAAGTCAATTGTTTAGTAGGGCACACCTTGATCTGAGATCTACTGTACTATGCCCTGTGTACCACATGATAAAGCAATCTAATTTCATGTTAAACTAAATAAACCAATACATTGAATTTATTATAATCATTTTGTTTGTTTGTCACTCAGCCACTTGGAGCTTTGCTGCTGGAGCAGTGCCGGGTGGAGAAAGAGGACGGTCAGGCCTTCTCTATCAGTGAGCAATGTTCAGTTTCCTCCCCATTCAACATTCACACAATACTAACCCACACTTTCTCACTGACCGTGTTAAAGTTAATCGAGTCAGTGGTGATGAGTCAGCTTACTGGAAATGTGTTTTGTGGAGTAAGCAAAGCAGCTCTATTCATTTGCCAGGTTGTTATCGTAAAAGACGATGTGTTCTCACTTCTCAATAACCGAGCAAACCTGGTCAAATAAAGGAAATGAACGAATTCAGGCAGCAACATAGGTCAAAATTGGATTGTGAGTACATCACCGATCAGACAATCATCAGACAATAATCCAAAGAGGTTCATAGTGTCTATACTTGACTTAGATCGTTAGATTTTCTTCTATATCAGACACAGGTTTTCATTCCTACCGGACATGTTTCCACGGCAATACTTCCGTCTTCATCAGAGGTGTCACTAGGTGGTGTGTGACGTGTCTTCATCAGAGGTGTCACTAGGTGGTGTGTGACGTGTCTTCATCAGAGGTGTCACTAGGTGGTGTGTGACGTGTCTTCATCAGAGGTGTCACTAGGTGGTGTGTGACGTGTCTTCATCAGAGGTGTCACTAGGTGGTGTGTGACGTGTCTTCATCAGAGGTGTCACTAGGTGGTGTGTGACGTGTCTTAAACAGCTGATGTTGTTTACAGATCTAGTGACACCTCTGATGATGACGGAAGTAGTCATCAGACACTTTCATTCAATAGTTTACTCATAACGTCATATCACAATTGCAGTCACTTTCACTTTCGGCAGTAGACTGAAACCATGTGGATGTGAATTTGGTAGTCAAGTATGAGTAATTCTAGGTACATTGAAGTGTGTGTGTGTGTGTGTGTGTGTGTGTGTGTGTGTGTGTGTGTGTGTGTGTGTGTGTGTGTGTGTGTGTGTGTGTGTGTGTGTGTGTGTGTGTGTGTGTATTTTTTTGTAGCATTTCTGGATGAAGCAGAGAGAAAGTATCTGTTTGAGTGTGACTCTGAAGAGCAGTGTGTGGAGTGGATAGACTCCATCATCAAGGCCAGGTAGGACAGCAGGTCTACCATGACAAATAGGTCTTTGCCCTAATAATGCCAAAATGTGTTTTCGGCATTACTTTTTGTGCGTGTGTGTGCTGCTCTGTAAATGTATAATTCAATGATGTCATGAGGAAATGTAAGCTACATGTTTGTTTGGCCCTCAAGGATCATGGCTTTGCTTTTAGATATTGTGTGAGACTTTTCTTCAAGTGTCACATCTGTTTGTCATCTCATCTCTTTCAGCTATGAGTTCATGAGGAAGAACCTTATCTTCTATCGTACTGAAATCCACAGGCTGACTGGCAAGGTGAGATGAAGTGTAACAACAACATATTATAATTCAAGCCATGTGCTTGGTGCTTCTATCCAGAGCACCTCACAAGTGTTATGACTGCATCAGGGGTGTAGTTCTATTTGTTTAGGTACCGGAGTGCACCTAATGACGCACGCTTAAGTTGTAACTCGTTTTGGAAGTTTATGTAACCACAGGGGCAAGTTTGCATACATTAGTCAACTAACTGACCACACGATCAAATGTTATACCGACTTTATGAATAGTTTCATGTTGAGTCTCACAACGTGATGAATATGAAAACACTATTGTGACAGCGCATCAGCACATTGACAACATTCATGTCTGCGTCTGCGCGCAGGCTCTTGAAGATTCTCATTATTTTGTGTCGGTTAAATAGAAGTTGGCTTGCAGTCACACTGCGGAGCCACAGCTAAAAAAAACATATTTCACCTGTATCATTCTGATTGACATTAAATCAAATCAATCAATCAATCAATCAATCAATTTTATATTTATATAGTCAAGTCAAGTTTATTTGTATAGCACATTTCATACACAGAGGCAATTCAAAGTGCTTCACATAAAATGGTTGACAGGAAAATAAAAGAAAAGAAGAGAGTAAAATGGACATTTAAAAGCATCACAACAAAACTTAAAAAAAAGAGTATAAAAAGTGCATATAGCACCAAATCACATCAAGAGTTATCTCAGGCTGCTTCACAAATAGAGCAGGTAGAAGACCAGGCTCTTTATATTTTAGACCCAACAATTAAAACAATTCTCACGTGCACCGGCTATTTTACTGCACAGGTCATGTGGCAATTGAAAGAATTTCCCAACAAAAGCATGCCCTTAGGCAAGGCAGCAAGGAAAGCGCCCTTTAACCGGGGAAAAGCTTTGCGCAGACCTGTCTCTTGGTGTGCGTTCACCTGCCATGAGCGGTTGGGTTGAGAGAGAGAGAGAGAGAGAGATGCACAGTCATGATGGCAGTAATAACAAAAATACCATTCAATGTTTTCAAATGACACAAATTATCTGTGATATCTGTCCATTTAGGTGGAGCCAACTAGCATCAGCCACCCCAGTTAGGGGACATTCACACCCAAAGCGTTTTTGGAGCTGCCAGCGTCTTTCTGCAATTCATTCTCTATGTAAGGACGCGCTAGACGTGCTCCTCTTTTAATGAACGCACCTGGCGTTTCAGCGCTGGTGGCGTCTGTTGTTTTTGGAGGAGCGCTGTGGGCGTTTTAAAGCTGAAAAAAGTTGAACATTAGAGGAAAAGCGCCCTGCTCGTCTTTTCCACTCCTACCATTTCTCCTCCCGAGGTATCCTCAACCTCCGCTGCTGCCAGAATTGACAATAATCTGGCTTTCATGTTGACAGTGAACAACATCAAACAGACAAAACTAGCTAGCTACCGTCCGTGTGGTCGTTGTGTGCTCAACTCTAGTGCGAGCGACTGCAGGGGAAAATAAAACGAAGCCAAAAAAAACGTTCCGTGCGCTGTGTTTTGTGCACAATGGAAGCGCCCTCGACATGATTTTCATAGCGTTCTGACTGAAAAAAAAAAAATGCTTTTGGTGTGAATGTCCCCTTCTCCTGCAGCAGCACACTGGCCACCATCTCATTAAAGCATAACTATGACAGGAACCAAATCGATCAACAGAACAGATAGCAAGCAGGCTGTCCCATATCTGCCGTGCATATATTTCCTATCAATAGCAACTCAAATCACATGAAATGCTGATCATTCATTGCCCTTGTTGAGCATATAGGAGGAATACAATTGCATTCCAAGGACTCAGAGTGTATTCTCTCACCATAAGGATGGTCGGGTTCTCTCAAAAAAAAGTCTGGTCCTTAGCTTTATAAACTCGTTATAGAAGAGAAGAGTGCAGCGGGAAAACGTTGTCACTCCAGACAGATACAGGCCAAGGGAACACCGCAGCAGAGCCTCTCTAAACCTAACAAGCAGCCAACTGGAAGCCTGAATGTCCAGGGCTCTAATCAATGTCTTGCTTGCACCTGGTTTACTTCCTAGCTTTTAGACACAAAATGGCTGATTTGGGTGCAAATGTGAAATAGGCGTATTCTTCCAGTCTTCACTCGCTGACAGTCTCCTTCCTCCCCAGGACCCCTTGGAGCAGTATGGTATATCAGATGAAACTCGCTTCCAGGTCAGCAATGGCCTGCAACTCATGCCTAAAGATACCTCTTCCATGTAGCCCAGCTTCTCCCCCAAGTCCAGATAGACTTTATTTTTTTTCTTCTCATGTCACTAGACTTGTCAAGCATGTCCACAGTAGCGATCTGCCAATTTGTATCACCAAGTTCCTTGTTTTTTGTTTTCCCATTCCAATAATCGCACCTTATTGATTTGAAAAATGTCACTGCCTTAATTTTCTGTGTATATTTAGTTTTGCTCAACCCATACAGGTCCTTGTCCAGATCTTATAGTAGGCTATGGGCCATACAAAGTTAGGACTAGGATTTGTTAAGGTGGTTGTCACAGTCATTACAGCTGATGCTGGGCTATAGAAAACACAACACTGTACTCTGTCTAATTTCTGCGTTAAGGAAATTTGATATGCCATTTTTCTGTATCACTTTCAAACTTTGCCTTGATTAGTCTGTTAACTCTATTTGCCTTTTTACTAGACTTTCACTTGCTGTAGGCTCAGATCATGTGAGGCTCTGGTTCCCAAGTGCTTCTTCCTGTGGAGCTGGAGTTGTGATTGGTCAGCTGTATCAGTACTATGAACATGAGCAAGTTAAGCTAGAAGCAATCCAGGACGGGGACCTCTGGGTGTGTAAACTTCCTGGAAGCCGGTACATTCACAGTATGTGAAGCAGTTTTAGATTGTTAGACCCCCTGCCCACTTTAGAAAGACCTTTTGGAAACACACTGTTACTCTCCAGATTTGAACCTTGTGGGCCTTTTATCTGCTGAGTTGAGCCACACTCCCTTCTTGTTTATAAGAAAGATTTCTAGCTAGTCTAATATTTGTTTGTCATTGTGTCCATGTAAAATATTCATTTTTAACTATACTATACTTTTGCACATATCCTTCAGTTCTTAGCTGGGTATTGAGGCTTTTGATAGCATTTCGGCGTATTGATTAGATTACTTGAACCTACTGTACCTACTCTTTAGCACTTTCAATCAACTTCTTATAGGTAAATTGTTGTTGGACCATTATTGAGGAATATCAAGCTGTGATGTCCTTTAAAATACAGACACTGACTGATAAAGAAACTGACTTCTTTGTCAGTCTTATCTACACTCGTTGAGTTGCAGCTGATATGTTGCCATTGTAGATGACAATTTCACCCCAACTGCATTTCACTCTATAAGGCATTTCTGTATTCAGAATTCAATTGTTTCATTGGTGGGAATTGTACCCAGGTTTGTTGTTGAATGTTCCTTTATTTTCAAGCCTTTGCACATAGAATTTGTTCAGTCTTTGTATTTTTACTTATTCGATTATATTCATTTCATTGCCATCTTCCTGTTCTAAAGTTTTTTTTATAAAGCCATTTGAAAGATAAATAAACGTGTGTGTGATTGTGTGATCTGTAAGCAAGAATCGACATCAAAATATTGGTGTTTATAAATGAATGTATTTGTGATCAGTCTAATACTGTTAATAGCCAGCACGGAATCATGCTGTCAAAAATGATTGCAATTTAATTTTGTCCAGCACATGTAGATTATATATCACACTGCTAATAATACCCTGTCTGCCCCACATCTCCTATTGACGTTACCACCTGTTTGAGATAATCCAGTCCCATGGTGCCATGCAGTGTATCTTGATTTCTTATTGGCTCTCACATCACAATACCGCTGTGGACAGGTTAGAGCTTGATTGACTTACTGATTGACTTAGCTTCATCAAAGCTTTTTGAAGTTTGAGTCGAACTAGAAAATTCAGGGTCTTGGGTGGGTTGGGCTGGTCTCATTTCAAAATGTTAAAGACAGTATGGGCAGGATACGTTTTGCCGGTTTGATTTTTCACCCTGCCTGCATTGCCCGGGCATGTACTCTGCTGATATTGCAGAATTCTATTAGCCAATTCACATTGCATTGCATTTGCACATGTGAATGCAGTGTAATCTGAATTTGTCTGGCAATGCCAGTGTAGAAAAGGCCCTCTCATACCAACTGAAGAGACTACTATACACATTGGCACACCCGTGGGCCGGATTCAAACCAGTAACTCTCACACAACTGTGATGTCACTTGAGCGGCTTTGATGTCATTAGTGATGTCACTCGTACAACTGTGAGGTCATTGATGATGTCACTCGAGCAACTGTGAGGTCATTGATGATGTCATAAATGTCGGTATATAAATGAGACCAACTGCCTAGGCGCACATTGGTATCTGACTGTTTTGGTTCTGTGTTGTTTAAATGCCTTTACAACAGCCGGATTGCCCCCGTGGTTCTGATCGATCACCTGCAGCGGGTTCCGATTCAAATAATCCAGCACATAGTAGACGCTACCTTACAGCCAGGCTAAAATTCTGTAAGACTGAGCGAACAGTGTAATGTAAGTGTGTGTGTGTGTGGCTGTGTGTATTTTTACTATGTATTTTTTTTACTATGTATATATATTACTTTTTGGATTTCTTGAATGTTTCATGCAAATAGAAAATCTGTTTTGAGAGATTAGAGACTGAGCAAAGAAGCAGAATGAGCGACCACGTTTCCTTAGCAACGCAAAAGAGTGATTCAAAAACGGCGACGTCACATCTTTCCCATGGTCCTTAGCGCACCCCGATTGGACGTTCGGTAAAGAAAACATTTGGATTGTTTACTCCATTTTGAGAGTAAAAACATATAAAACGGCTAATCTGTGACAGGAATCCACACTGGAAAGGTACGTTGCTCAACCGCGCATAGCGAGAATAGTTTAACAGCACACGGTACGTTTTCATATAAATATAGATCGTGAACAAACAATGTTGCTAATGTGTTAGCCAGGTAGCTAGCGTTAGCTCACGTTAGTTCAGTCAGCTGGGCTAACGTTAGCCTATTTGCCTTTCTACAGTCTATGCTATCTGTTGAACGATTAACGTTAGTCGTCTGGGCTTTGTTTATTTTCAGTGTGTTGGGATCGCATTAGATATTTAATCGATTGTCGCCCAATATAGCTCGATAACTGACCGTAGGGTTTTCACACACAAATGTTGCCCGACACAAACAACATAGCCGAGATCTGGCGTTAGCTAGTGAGTTGCAGTGCAGCAGCAGCAGACAAAACCGGGGTTTAGATAACGTTAACGTTAATCCAAGTGCTACTGGAAGAGGTAAACTGGGCCCACCCCACTACAGATCGTCTAATGTCTTTGTCTTTTACGAACATAATATTTGTCCAGTTTACTCATGATTCATGAATGCATGAAACTAGTCGGCTAGACAGTCAACTGTGGGTGGTTAACATATAGCTAGTGAAGTGACCTGCATCAACTCATTAACCACCTTGTGCTGTCAGCCAGGCATATATCAGCACTTTGCTGCATTGCTGGTCAAGATCATCATCTTCAGATCAGACATATTTGTTGTTTAGACAGTATTATTGCCCAGTGCTGAATTAATCAATTCATGATTGCCTTAATAAAAGTGTCAGTATTCGTAACCTGTATGTACCATCTGCATTCAGTGAATTGCAAGATGATTTTATTGGTGTGTTGTGTTCTCTGTTTTGCAGTCATCATGGACCAGGACTATGAGTGTCGGCTGCTCAGGCAGATCAACATCCAGAACGAGAATGCCAGCCCCACAGTAAGTGAATACCCTTTTCCACACTGTCTGACCAATCCTTTATGGACTCACTGAAATGCATTGGATCTTTATAGACAAGAAGTGTTGTTTTGTTTTACTAGTTCTTTGTCTTTATAGAAGTAAGGCTCAGGTTCAGCCTCCGAGCAAGGATAGAAAATTGCACACATTTTATTTTATTATAATTAATTCTATAGGCTCAAGATTTATATCGTTGCTGTAGCAGGAAAGGGCAAGGCAGCTGGGAAGTGTGTTGCTTGTGTTTAATGGCCCTGCCATGTACAAACAGGACCGATACTATCTCTTGAAGTAATAACCATGTAAACCAACGTGCACAGGGTTTTCTTTTTGGCCATTATATTGACAATAGTGTGATACTAGCTCCTCCCAAAGAGGATTTCTAACTATCAAAGGCATTAAGATAAGGGTCAGGGTGTGTCACTCCATGTGTTAGGAGCACCAACAGTCCGACAAGCCAGTCTTGTCATTTGACAGTGTGACCATTGTTGAGTGAAAACAAGACTGACCAAATGATTGGCTTTTGTGAACGCCACCTCCTGTTGTTTAACACCTCGCACAAATACCCAAATCTGCCACTGAGCACACTGTCCTCCTGTTTGGATGTGGAGTTGTCCAGTGCCTGCTTGCGTTTGTCTCCCGCTCATAAACGCTCTCTCTCCTCCTCCCTCCTCGCGTAGAAGGCCGTAGGAGCGGCGCGAGCTCTGACACCCACCAGTTCCCCCCTGTCCTCCCCCAGCAAGCACGGCGACCGCTTCATTCCCTCCCGAGCCGGTGCCAACTGGAGTGTCAACTTCCACCGCATCAACGTGAGTCTCCTGCAATTCAATCTCCTCATGACCAAAATAACGCTGTTTTGTTTTCAAGATTCCAGCTTCAAGGCGAATGTGTTGATTATGGTTAATAAGCGAACACATGGCATTATTCGTTAACATTCTTCTTTCACTTTCTATGATCCATTTTTACACCGTAATCTGAAAGATTTGGTTGAGATATTTTTGTTTGTTTGTTTTTTTCTGACAGGAAATTGAGAAGTCGCACAATCAGAACAGGAAAACCAAAGATGGCACAACAGATAGTAATAAAGGTAAATCAATCCACTGTTATCCTAAGGAACAGATGTGCTTTTCTGTTGTCTCTGTGTATTTGGTGTGAGTGCAGTCTTGTTCCTTTTTCAGCTTATTTCCACTGGTATCTGTGTCCGACTGTCCCAGTTAAACCAGTCAATTTGACCTTCTCTAGTTTACAAAGCCCAGGGAGGCTTGTGGAAACTGGAGATAAGCACTAAACAAAGCTTAGCGAAAATTTCCCCCTGATCCTTAGAGATGTCTGAGAGCCAAGGATTGCATCGGAGAGGGAACACAGTGTTTGAATTTGATCAGATTGGACACGCAGCGTGATCTTCGTCTCCTTTTCTCATTTTCCTTCTTGCCTCATTTCTGTCTCTGTCTCTGCCTTTAGCGGACGGTCTGGCTTACTCGGCCCTGCTCAAGAACGAGCTGCTAGGAGCGGGCATCGAGAAAGTGCAGGACCCCCAGTCAGAGGACCGCCGCCTCCAGCCATCCACTCCTGCCAAGAGGAGCCTTTTTAGTGTAAGAAATGTTAATATAGCTATAACTGACATGGGAATCCTTAATGTATGCAATGTTAATTTTAGCTGATTATTTTTTTAATTCCTTAATTGATTCCGTTAATGGTAGGCATCTTTTCTAAGTAACGTTAATCATGTCTTTGTGTTTTGTAGTATTCTGTTAGTACCAAACGGGCTTTACCAGAAGAGGACGGAAATGCGGTCTCTCCGTATTCCCTATCACCTGTCAGTAGTAACAGGTAATGTGTTTTCCTTGTGCTGTCATTTCTCTAATATTACTGCTTCCATCTAGATCAGTGCTTCTCAAAGTGGGGTCCTTACAAAAAGGAAAATATTTTATTTTCAGTATAATTCCATCCATGACAACACAATGACAGAATGTATGACTATTTTGGTCATGGATACTTTCTGTAATAAAACGTCTAAAAGCAAAAACCTTATCAGATGCGACCCTGGGACAAAATCTTATCGAATAGGGGTCCGTGGTCTAATTTGTGTCAGTTTAGGGGTCCTTTATGTGGAAAAGTTTGAGAACCACTAATCTAGATGAAGACATATTCTATTCTTATCCTGCATTATGTGCCTGTATTTCTAAATTATTATGTTGTCCATTGCAGCCAAAAACTGCTGCGGTCGCCAAGGAAACCTACACGTAAAATTTCCAAAATTCCATTCAAAGTTCTGGATGCTCCAGAGCTTCAGGATGACTTCTACCTCAACCTAGTGGACTGGTCCTCCCTCAATGTCCTGAGTGTTGGACTGGGCACCTGTGTCTACCTGTGGAGTGCCTGCACCAGCCAAGTGCGTGTGATCAGTTAACTTGAGTGTATTGAGCAAACGGCAACAGAGATCACAAATGTGTAAAAAAAAAAAAAAAAAAATCTTAAAAAAAAAATACTCCAAATAGTATTTTTAGTGAAGCTCAAATCAAATTCAGAAAAAGATCTATTTACACGATTCCAGCCTTGTACTTTTCAGTGATAGCACCATGCATGGCTCATACATAATAACATGTACAAGAGGTTGAGGTTGTAATCTACCCTCATGGCTGTTTTCTTGTCCTCATCTCCATCTTTTCAGGTGACACGTCTGTGTGATCTCTCAGTAGAGGGAGACTCTGTAACATCAGTGGGCTGGTCAGAGAGGGTTTGTATTTCTTTCTCTTTTACAACCTATGCTGTTATCTTGCAGCAAATCCATGTAATTTTCTGTGTTACTGATTGCGCCTTAAGGTTATCCCCCCCCCCCCTTAAATACTCATTTAACAAGTCATTGTGCTGATATGTTGTATTATTCCCACAAAAATCAATGTACTTTTCTGAGAGATTTGAGATTTTGTGTGGGGGGTTTCGAGCCAGCCTGACTGATAAGCATACTACCACATTTGTAGACGACTCTTAGATGCTATTTGGAACTGATGAGTGTGCTGTCTGCTTTTAGGGTAACCTGGTCGCAGTGGGCACTCATAAAGGCTATGTACAGATCTGGGATGCAGCAGCAGGGAAGAAGCTCTCTGTGCTGGAAGGACACACAGCCAGAGTCGGTAAGCTGAAAGAGACGCAGGTGGAGACGGTTGCAGGAATAATATGGAATCGCCCATCACCCATCTCTCCTCAATCTGCCTCTCTCTCTGCCCTCCAGGTGCGTTGGCGTGGAATGCCGACCAGCTGTCGTCGGGGAGCCGTGATAGGGTGATCCTGCAGCGTGACATCAGGGCCCCGCCTCTCCAGTCAGAACGTCGTCTGCAGGGACACAGACAGGAAGTCTGCGGACTCAAGTGGAGCACCGACCACCAGCTGCTGGCGTCGGGTGGAAATGATAACAAGGTACACAGACAGGGCATCTCACCTGTACACCCTGTACAGGTGTACACAGGGTGTACAGGTTCTACGCAGGTCTGAAAAAGCATAACAAATGTATTTGATCATTTCCAGGTATTGAATAGTTTGGGAATTTGAAAAAGATGCCTGGAAAAGTATGGAAAATGTTGTGGTTCAGGTCCGATACACATCATTCTAGCTTTTATGTTGTAGAGTGTAGACACACTTGGAGTCCACAGTTTTTGTTGATGTGAAGAATAATGTTCAGATCGAGGGACACTCTTATTACCCAGCCACTATCAGCATGCATTATATCAGATACCCATCAAAATCACATCCAGTCAAGAACATAGGGTCTGCCTGAAATGTAGGAACCCTATATTCTAATATTTGTGGTTGTGAAGAACAATCTTCATCTACAGTGATATGACCTAGTTAGCATGCTTAAAGGAGAATTTCGTTTTTTTCCCACCTGGACCCTATTTTCCACACTGTATGTGTCTAAGGGACTCATCGTGACATTTTTTTCAAATTGGTCGAGTACTCACTGAGATAGCCTTGTTAGTCCACGTCACGTTAGCCTTGTCAATAGTGTTTGGCAACATGGAAACGACTCTATACATGAGTATTATTCTCCGGGGTTTACTGTGGGACAGAGAAAATGTGCGTATGAAGAGGCGAGAGGAGAGAGAGAGAAAGGAGCACAGCACATCGCTGTTGACGAGAGGTGAAATCCTCCGTGTTGACACAGTGCAAGCTTCCCTGCTACTCTCTCTCTCTCTCTCTCTCTCTCCCCCTCCTCGCCTGTTCATGCCCATTTTCTCTGTCCGGAGAATTCGTTCCATGTTGCCAAACACTATTGACAGTTTGAGCCTTCCCGCAGACGGCAAAACAAGCAGTTTTATTAGTGAACGTGTATTGATGATGCAGTGCAGGATTGCCCTGTGTAGTTACACTGATAGTTGTTTGGGCATATTGCTCAAGCTGTAAACAAAGCTATCTCAGTGAGTACTCGACCAATTTGAAAAAAATGTGTCACGATGAGTCCCTTAGATACATACAGTGTGGAAAATAGGGTCCAGGTTGAAAAAAAACGAAATTCTCCTTTTAAATCATAATGAACACCAGACAAAATCTTCAAAACAAATCAAGGTCTGGAAAAAGTGTTATTATATTATTTATTTATTTTATGTGTATGAACCTTGCTTGTACATCTTATGAACCACACAGCAGTACCAGTAGCTTTCAAACAGTTCCTCAAGCAGTGATGACTAAATCAGTGGGTACCTGTTGTTCCCCCCCCTCCCCTCCCCTGTCCCTCCACCCCTCTCACTTGTCTTGTCTCTCTCCACCCTCCTGCCTGCAGTTGCTAGTGTGGAACCACTCGAGCGTGCTCCCGGTGCAGCAGTACACAGAGCACCTGGCTGCAGTGAAGGCCATCGCCTGGTCTCCTCACCAGCACGGCCTGCTGGCGTCCGGCGGCGGCACCGCCGACCGCTGCATCCGCTTCTGGAACACGCTGACCGCCCAGCCGCTGCAGTGCACCGACACCGGCTCTCAGGTCTGCAACCTGGCCTGGTCCAAACACACCAACGAACTGGTGAGTCCCCAGATCTGGACGGTGCTGTCGTACAGTCAAACACATGTCTAGGTCTCTTGTTATCAATGCAGGGGGAAGGCTTAAGTCTCATGATGGCAAGTGTTTGTTTTCTTCTTCCCGCCTGCAGGTCAGCACACATGGTTATTCCCAGAACCAGATCCTGGTGTGGAAGTATCCCTCCCTCACTCAAGTGGCCAAACTCACAGGACACTCCTACAGAGTTCTCTACTTGGTCAGTAAATATGTTTTCGTAAATGTAATTTAGTCAACTACCGTAAATTCCGGACTATAAGACGCACCGGTGTATAAGCCGCGGGACCAAAATTGACTATTTTTTTCTTCTATAAGCCGCACCGGTCTATAAGCCGCGGGTGTTTTGATGTTTAATTACCATATGAAAGGGTTCGTGCACAGAGAGGAATGTCGGGAAAGCGATGGCTGTTTGGGGAAGCTCCCATTTATTAACATTTCAACAAAACAAAACAAAAGTCAGGTCACTAATCCCCAGACAAAATCACACAACAATAGGCTATATGTGCAGCAAACCTGTAACCAGAGAAGTCAAGTCACTAATGCTCGTCTTCCTCTTCTTCCTGCGTACTGAAACCACCAAAGTCCTCATCTTCAGTGTCGGAAACGAACAGGTTCAGGGTGGCTTCGTCAACCACTCTCCTCTCTCCTTCATTGTCACTCAAAACCAACGAACTCCTCTTCATCTATAGCTGTGTTTCCATTACAGTTTTTCGCAAAAGAATTGCGATATTTCTACAACTTCGACAATGTACAATTGCGACTTGTAGGCGTTTCCATTGAAGTTGCGTTTGAGTGATTCCCCGTTGCAGCAGCTGCCACAGTGATTACGCACGGGGATCTGCCCCATATCCCGTCCCCTGCATGCTCAAATCCAACCAATGGTCAATGGAAATCCCAACATGAAGTTACAATGCATATAAACGAGCCTGATTATCAATTCAAAAGAAAATGAGTCGCAAAATGTTGCTGGCTGCGTGAATGCAGTCAGCGCGACAGGCAGAGGAAAAAAGGTAGCCTAATAGCCTACAACTGGTCCGATTTAGAGATGGAGGGGGGAAAAGGCTGATTTGGTTCTATAATTGCACCTGAAACGTGTGCAATGTATTAGCCTACTCACAGTCACTGTATTCACTTCAGACAGCACCACCGCACCAGTGTGTGCTTTTCATCCTCTCATCTCGCCGCTGTGCCAAATGCGCGCACACAGGCAGCCTGCTGTCACCATGGACCGATTTCTGCCATTAAACATTATCTAATTTGCCCGGCTACGCTTTTGCACAACACTCGTCTTTCTGCTAGGTAGCGTTGCTTCAAAGTTTTCCACTTGCTGCGGAGGTTTTGACACGGCTATCGAACCTTACTTACCAAACTTATTTTCCGCTCCTTTTCCAAGGGATAATATGGGTCACATGACGTGCAAATGCGAAAAATGTGTTTCCATTACACTTTTGCGATAAACTGCTATATCGACACGTCTGAAAAACCACCTCATGATCATCTACTGCTCGTTCTCATGCTGTCGAGAACGAGCAAAGCTTTTTTTTGGTGAAAGAATCCTCCAGGGCGCTTCTTGTTAACAGTCCGAGTGAGTGGCAGGTCGAACGTCAAAGGCACTTCATCCATATTTATGATCTGCTCCGGTTCGATGGAATATTCCTTGATCTTCCTTTGTGTGAATTCGCCGAAGTTTGTGATTTTCTCCTGGTAGTCGGGGGAGGGAGTTGATGGGCTTGTGGCCGTTTGCTTACCGTAATTACCATATGTAAGTGGTCACGCACAGAGGGGATTGTCGGGAAAGAGATGGCTGTTTGAGGAAGCTCCCATTTACCGTATTACCGTAACATTTCAACAAAACAACATAACACAACACCACCGTTGTTTATTTTTACAGTGCACACAGTGTCCGCGGTGTGGTGAAAAGAGGGCAAGAGAGGAAATTAAAACAGAAGTGGATTTATAGTTAGAAAGAGTGCTAAAAAAGAGAGATTTTTTTTTTTTTTTTTTTTTTTTTCTGAAAAAATCCATAGATAAGACGCACCGTTATATAAGCCGCAGGGGCCAAAAAACGGGAAAAAAGCCGCGGCTTATAGTCCGGAATTTACGGTAAATTATAATTACAAGTCAAAACTAAAAGTGTGAAAACTAAAACAACAAACTATCAAATAAAATGTAAATCTAAATAAAATAATCGTCTTTTTATGTATGAGCAGGGTAAAAAAATAATAGATTTTGTGCGGGGATTTTTTTTGCTATTTTTACTGAATGCCACAAGAAGGCGATATCCTACTAACCTATTCTATCCTTGTTCGGCCCACATGAGAGAATGCCAGTGTTGCCAAAACTAGATCTGAAACTCATTCAAAACTAAACTAGAAACTACTGAGCCCACAATGAAAACGGACTAAAACTATACTGAATTTGAAAGAATCCCCAGCTATAATGACCGTGCTCAGTCCTTCCGAGTGTCTTCAGTGTCTTCAGTGTATTCTAATGCCAGTTGTGTTGCAGGCCATGTCGCCCGACGGAGAGGCCATCGTGACGGGAGCAGGAGACGAAACACTGCGGTTCTGGAATGTCTTCAGCAAGATGAGGTCCACTAAGGTAACCCCTCACCTCATCTCCATGCTGTGACTGCCATTTCCATCATAATCAATCCATTTCTAAATGCTCTGCTGAAGCCATTCCCTGTTGTGGCGTCCTGTGATTTGACTTGACTTTAGCAGTGTCTCAGAATATTAAATATTTCTCATAGTCCTTTCCTTCCCTCCTCACATGGCTTTTCTGTCCCCCCCCTTTAGGAGTCTGTGTCGGTGCTGAATCTCTTCACAAGGATCCGGTAGTAGGCAGGCCTCTGTACTATGGGATGGGGGGGGGGAGGTAAAGAAGAGATAGGAATAGAATTTATTACCGCATGTTAAAGTCCATTGGAGCCCAGGCTGTAGACGGGCCCCTTCATTGAGTAGTCTACAGAACCCCCCCACCCCCCCTCTCCCATAATCAGTTAGCCAAGTTGTAGCCGACGGAAGGAGGAGCCAGTGAGCATTGAGATGCACAGCCAGAGCATCGAGGACAGAGGTGTAGTCTGCTTCCTTTTGAATGATCAAACCACTGCCTCTCCAGCGTGCCCCCACAACCACTCCTCCACCAGACCATCAGTGCTCTCCAGCGTACCCCCCCTCCACCAGACCATCAGTGCTCTCCAGCGTACCCCTCCTCCACCAGACCATCAGTGCTCTCCAATGTAAAGGAGACTTTCGGGGTGCTCTCTCCCCACGTGATTCTGTTTTGTTTACAGACTGACATTGTGCATACCTGCCAAATATTGAGTTTGTCCGTTTTGAATGTCTATTTATTTTTGTTTTGTTCTGTTTTGTTTTTTGTTTTTACATATTTTTAACATATATTCTTACTAGTGTATTTGGCAGGCGACTAGGCTTATTTTGTGTGTGTAATTACTACAGTTTCTGGTCCAATCTGTGGATTGTGTTTTTACTTTGTTCCTGCCTTAAAGGGATAGGGTATGCAGAGAAATCCTTGCTTGTCTTTCTATATTTTACTGAGGAGCAAATAATGTTTCATAATTCAAAATCACATTTCCTAATCCTGTAAACATTTTTGAGAACTGTGTTTAACATAACGGATTGGACAGGTATTTGCTCTTGTTTTAAATGTTCTGATCTGTTCTTAATTGTTTCAACCATTGACATTATTTTCATTTATGAGGCTAGAACTGTTTCATAATCTCAGAAAAACAAGTATGTCATTGCATGTAGCGCATCTTAGAAGAAAATCACTTGATGTCACTTCTTGGGATAACATTGTATTTTCACAGTACATTCCTATTCCTACACCGCTTGTCACTCAGTTTTTCCCCCCCATACCTTTTTGAATTGGAATATCAGGCAAGGCAAGGAAACATAAAAAAAACTGGCTTTTCAGTATAGAGAGGCAAAGAGAACGTCACTTCCTGCTTCAGCACTGTACCAGAGATCTTACTTCTGCAATTTATTTTCCCATAGGCATCTTGTAAAATGCTTGTAAAAAGAGTTTTACTTCTTTAAACCTGCATTTTTTTACGTTTTGTTCCAAGTGTAATGTTATGCGATCTCTCCTGTTTCTAAATATATCTGTTCTGTTTGGTTTGAACAAGTAAAACTATTTTTATAAGCATTTTACGAAATGTCTATGGGAAAATAAATGGTGGATGAAAATCTCCGGTACAGTCCTGAAGCAGGAAGTGACGTTCCACTTTGGCCTCTCTCTATAGCAGCTTTAGCAAAGTGAGCAAGAACCAACCCGTGACATGCTGTCCTATGCAGGGCTTTTTGCTTTGTCCTTTGTGTCTGGTGAGATCCTTCAGTCCGCGGCACTTCTCGTCTTTGACCTCACACCCTTTCTGTGTTGAGTACAGTAAGGAATCACGCCATTGTACTTTCTTTGATCTGAAAAGGAAACTTTGATATCATTAGCAAGTGTTTGATTATAATTATTTTGATTTTTCATTTTCTCATTTCCCAGTTTGTGTGTTCGGTTGAGTGAACTTAGTGCACCACCTTTAAAGGAATGCTATTTATTTGCGCCGTGAAGTCGAAGGTTCTTGTACAGCCATGGCATGTTTGTTTACTCTCCGTGTTAACTGAGGCAAGTCGACGGGCAGTTTCAATGCTGAACTTTGTGCACATTCTTTTAAATGCCACTTCGAAAACAAAAACAATGCTGCCAACTTGAATTACCGAAAGAATGTTAACAAAGATAAAAGAAATATTTCTGTACTGAGAGATGTTGAATAATTAAATCCTCATATCTTGTATATTGTCTTTTGGCTGTTTCATTGTCTGGTAGACAAAACTCTTTGAACACCTGTAGAATCAGTCTGATGATCAGACTTATTCCTGATTCCTGTTATTATGAAGTATCGCAGGCCATATCAAAGAGGTACCCCTCAGTATGATGCTATAGCACAGGTATTTGCTGGTTATTACCACATGAAACATGGTGTTTGAAATATAATTATTGTGCTCTATTAAGAGTTATGATGTTCATTATTTTGGCTTCTACTGTAAGTACTACAGTATCGGTTTGGGTTTCCATTCTGAACAACATGCTATACGTCATCCAGTAGATTTAGCTTCCAGTGTTGCTCAACTCCCAAGTAAACACCAGAGGGAGCCATCCTTTGATCAGTTTGCAATCAATGAATGTTATGCTACACATGGCCTATTACTAGGCTGATAATCAGCATAGACCATAAGAGCACCAGCCTTAGCCAGGTTACTTTAAAGGTGAAAAACAACACTCATAGGAATACCTGTTTACTCAATTTATCATAGGCTCATGGGGAAGGTATAATATCCAGAGAGAGGTATAACACTCTTGAAGTAGCCTAGGTAAGCTTAACATGTTTTACATAGTCTCTCGCCAGACTCAAATATTACGTTGAATCGCTGCGCTCCGCATACTACATAAGTGAGTCTGTGCCAGTTAACAGCCACTGCTGGTTTTGAAGGCGGGTTGAAATTGAACGAGTGACAGGTCGTAGCACCGATGAGAGAGCGGTTCGAAAAATGTGCTGCGCCTCCCGTGTTGTCTGATCGCAAAGCCGTTACTGATTGGAGAGGACTGAAGCCATCACTGGCATAATGACTAGCCAAGTGAACAGTTCCATCCCATAACCAGCCCTCTGAGGGAAAGTGTCCCAGACCCAGAGAGAGCTCTGCAGCATGCAGTAACGTAGTGTATCAGTGTAAGAACTCTCATGGATCTGGCGTTGAGACTAGCTACTGCACAACTTTTTATACTGGCCACAAAGTGTCCTGTGGCCCCACCTTGTGCTCTGGTAGACTGGATATTTGTAGTATATTATCAATCCAATCCCACAGCATCAAGTCATAGTTGTGGCCCTTAGAGTATATGAACCAAGTGTTGATCGATCGCCTCCCAAATCTCCCTGGCGCGGCCTCTGCCATGCGGCCTATCCTAATGGCTCTTGTAAATTTAAAGTGATAATACGGAAGATTTTCATCGAAATAAATGTCTGTTAACTCACTATCTATGTGATAGTGAGTTATGTGATAGTGTTAATTCACTATCTATGTGATAGTGAGTTAACACGATGGAGATTGAGCCTATGGCCCATTGATTTTGGATCTTTGAGTTTGGATCTCACCTGCAATTACCACTCATCGCCAATAGGTGTCACCCAAGAGAACAAAACAAAAATCTTCTGTATTATCACTTTAAGCAACAAATGTTTGTTTTTTGGTCACTGTAAATAATAGCGGAAGGGTTTCATCCCAAAAATGATCCAGGTGAAGAGAAAATGGATGTTGTGTCATGTTCATTACGTAGTATTTCTTTAATACAAATGTTACAACCTGGCTCAAGGAAGTAACAAAGAGGGGAGTCGTAGGCTACGCACGCCAAAGTGAAAGTTAAAATATGAATAATTTGTTAACTGAAATCAACAACACAAATGACATTCAACAAACGAGCAGAACAAAGAAATGCATTGGTGAGGAGGACGGAGGGAGAGAGAGGCTGAATGGTCACCATCTCCGTCTGAAGGTCTTCTTAAGCCCAATCAGTACACCGCGGTCCAGGTGCACTCAATCAGCATAATGGCGACCCCATCCACCAGGCTCCTGCGAGTGACAGAACGAGTGGGAGGGTTGTCACCACACAAAATGACTGCGTCCCCTGGAGTGTTGCTATGATTTATAGACAGTGACAGCGAATACTGAATACCAGTTTGTTGTTGCTAGCAACCATTTAGTAGGAGTTGGAAACTATGAGGATTGGTTGCAGATAACCCAATATCAGGAGCGGTATGTGACTCAGCTAATATAGCCTTCTACACCAGCTTGGGGGCAGATGCTCCCCATCAAACTGAATCACAATGCAAAGTAAATAGCATGCATAGTCCATTATAATGATCAGATCACTCGTTTGAACTTAATACATTCCATCTCCTCCGTCTGCATTGTTGGAGAGATGTAACATTAAGCCCTGAAAGCAGGGAAAGAACAGAAGGGGGTGTCGGATATGCATAATCCTACGTCCCAATGTTTCTATCAAGAGGCAACATAGAGTGTACAACTAAGCTTCACCACACAGCGAGCGAGATCTTCCCCCCAGGATCCTCCCTATAAGACCCTCTCTAGTGCTGCATTGATATGAGCCTACAAGCATATTATCAAAGGAGCCAAGGCTTTTGTGGAACCTAATAGCTCCAGCTACCCAGGCTCTTCCTGGTCATTTTGCCAGAGGAATAGAAGCGCATGAGAGGGTCACTCATGTGCCTCATTTACAAATAGACAGTGGTTCTCTGCACAAGCACTGATGGGTTCCTGATGGGGGGATGGGACGGGTACAAAGTGCAGGCTATTTTTCCACACAGCCTGTAAACATGTTGTCAAACACAGGCGTAGATTTGGTTGTTGTAGAGTAGACAAGGGGGGATGTGTCATTCTATTATATATTAGAAGAAAGATGAATTGTCCCCTCACCCATACATCCACATAGTGTATTTGACCCATTCTGCATTTTCTTATTTATAAAGTTGAGTCTTATTGAAGCACATGTCACTGGCGTTGATCACAAGCACAAACACCCCTTCCCCTTCAGAAAACAACAACATGGAGCCATTTGTTTCGTTAAGGCCTTTTGACTACAAATGAGACGGCCATGATTCATGTTTTGATTGAGGTTCACCCATCAGATCATCAGATCCTCACTCGTGCATTTATGCTCCTGTTATGTACTAGTCTAAGAGATAAGCTAGCCTTTACTGATCCCACAAGTGCAAAATTCACTCCTTACAGCAGCTCAAACAAGTAGGATATATATATATATACATACACACACACACACACACACACACACACACACACACACACACACACACACACACACACACACACATAGAGAGAGAGAGAGAGAGAGAGAGAGAGAGAGAGAGAGTGAGATGGATGGATAGATAGATAGATAGATAGATAGATAGATAGATAGATAGATAGATAGATAGATAGATAGATAGATAGATAGATTTCAGATCCAGATCAGTGCGGTTCAGACAGGGCTAGATTGGCAGGTCAAGTGTAGCAGAACTTGTAACTATGACTCACAAGATGACAAATAAAGGCCTCTGTTCTCGGGATTACTTGCACCTAAATGTCACTCTTCCCACTGTTCTCTCCCAACCGACAACAGACAGCTGTCCGGTTCTGTTTGGTTCTGTACCAAAATCATATCCAACCACAGAAATCCTCTCAGATGGGGGTGGCCCTCAGACAAAATGTGATCAAGTGGGGGTCTGAGGTGTCATGTGTGGGGACCTTGATGAGGAGACCTTGAAGAAAGATCCTGCCATAAGATGATAAAGCCTGCTTTGGGCTACAAGTGACAGACGGCATTAGGTTTGAGAACATCAGTGGGCCTATCTCAACCCTGCGGTGCTACACTTGATCCTCTAAAGTCTATTTGATTGAACAGAATAAGTGTGTGTCCGTGTGTGTGTGTGCTGTGCACATAAGCAGGAGTATGATATTGCATTTAAGCTGTATGACCCAGTTGTTTTCCAAAGCACCCTATGCCAGAGGTTTTCTAAGTGGGAGGCGGGCCTCCCCAGGGGGGCTCCAAGCAGTTTCAGGGGAGGCTCAGTGAATCGAAGTAAAAACAAACATTACATCAGTTTCAGTTATTATTTGTTATCAAAAGGAGATCACATATAGAATAGCCTAAATGTGTGTGATTTGGTTAAAGAGAATTGAACTGTTTTCCCCACTTTCCCAGCGTCATTAACTAATAAATGCCATCAGACATACATTCATGTCACATACATACATATATGCACAACAACCAGATACACAGTGTTAAGTGTTTATAGTGGAACGTTAATTTTCCAACACCTTTTCAACATCCAATTCAACCTTAAAAATCTTATATTTGAAACCTGTTGAATGAAACCTCCGAAAGCAAAATCGGTGAGTCTAAAGGGAAGTTTACATAATCTGAAATATATTTTCATTGTTATGTAAAGGGACGGTATGAAGGTGATTTTAAGTGACAGACAGTAATGTGTTGATGTGATTTGAATTGTATTCCTATTCTTTTATATTTAATTAAAGCCAACTAAGAGATGTTAGAGTTTTGGCCTTAAAGGGATACTCAACCGAAAAACAATGCTGATTTATTTTGCACATAATCTCACACATATCCGGAAACTGTTTTGCAGGCATTCATTTAGTTTGACACTTATTGAGAGTTGATTTTGTTAAAGGGATAGTTTAGTTTGTTTGAAGTGGGGTCCTATGAGGTACTTGCATACAGTCAGTGCACTGGGTAAAGCACTAGTCTGGACATATCGCGCACCAAGATAGGAGAACTGCACTCCAACCACAACAGGCACAGAGAGCTGTCTGCACAGAGAGCTGTCTGCTGAGTGTGAAGTTGGCCATGAGCAAAAACGTAACAACAGAAAAATAAAAAAATGCCAAGTTGACTTGAAAAGATGTCATTTACACCCTGATTCTAGCTGAAATCTTCACTGTAGCAAGGTTGTACCCTAGTTGGTGTACATCAGCTGCTATAGCTCCAGTGCAGATTTCAGCTAAAAACAGGGTTTAAATGACATCTTTTCAAAGCAACTTGGCATCTCAGGGGCTTGTATATATACTGACCACAACACCCTGACTGACCATCACACCCTTACTGGCCTTAACACCCTGACTGACCACAACACCCTTACTGACCACAACACCCTTACTGACCACAACGCCCTGACTGACCACAATGCCCTTACTGACCACAATGTCCTGACTGACAACAAAGGCCTGACTGACCACAACGCCCTGACTGACAACAGCCTGACTTATCACAACACACTTACTGACCACAACGCCCTGACTGACCACACTGCCCTTACTGACCACAACACCCTGACTGACCATCACACCCTTACTGGCCTTAACACCCTGACTGACCACAACACCCTTACTGACCACAACACCCTTACTGACCACAACACCCTTACTGACCACAACGCCCTGACTGACCACAATGCCCTTACTGACCACAATGTCCTGACTGACAACAAAGGCCTGACTGACCACAACGCCCTGACTGACAACAGCCTGACTTATCGCAACACACTTACTGACCACAACTCCCTGACTGACCACAATGTCCTTACTGACCACAATGCCCTGACTGACCGCAACACCCAGACTGACCACAACACCCTTATTGACCACAAAGCCCTGACTGACCACAACACCCTTACTGACCACAACGCCCTGACTGACCACAATACCCTTACTGACCACAACGTCCTGACTGACAACAAAGGCCTGACTGACCACAACGCCCTGACTGACAACAGCCTGACTTATCACAACACACTTACTGACCACAACGCCCTGACTGACCACACTGCCCTTACTGACCACAACGCCCTGACTGACCGCAACACCCAGACTGACCACAACACCCTTATTGACCATAAAGCCCTTACTGACCATCACGCCCTTACTGGCCACACCACTACTATTCTTACTACTGCTGCTACTACTACTGCTACTCGTACTTCTACTACCACCACCACTACTGCTACTATTATTTGACTACTTACTACAAACTTGGTGTACTATATGCAATGCATAGCCTATATATTTATAATAGTTGGTGTCTATATCTGACATATAACCACCAGGTCACCGGATGCTTGGACCCCGTCATGCTTTACCTCCAGTCATTTGTGCAAAATAAACAAATAAATAAATAAAATCATTAATTAGCCTACCTAGATGTTAAGCAATCATCCTGCAGTCAAGCCTTAACATAGGCTTTACTGTGGTTAGACTATTTCCCACCATTTCCCCATGTTTGGCATAATATAGGGATCCATTTCATGTTAACTGCACGAAATATATAGGGCATGCGAAAGCCTCTTCTCAATCACGTTTTAAAACTACAGATCTAGTATTTCACGTTGTATGGCCATACGTTCACACATAGCCTAATGTATTTTAATTTGACTGTCGGCCGCACCCTTTTAATAGACCTGAGGGGGAAAAATCGCATGTCAATTAAGTCTCTTGTAATCGTCACTCCACAATGACCCACCCCTCCTCCTCTTCCGTGGACAGCGGACCTATATAAACAGACATCCATCTTTCTCCGACCTACCTAGTAACATCATGATAACCATTACGTGGACCTCAGATGGGAGGGTTCACACAGGCTGAGATTACGTTTTATTCCACCAGAAACCGAAGAGCGAAAGAGACGCAGCCAGCCAGCCGCGGCTTTAGCGGCTACTCACACATAACACTATCTCGCCATCACCTGTTGTTCCCATCGTGAAACGGTGAGTCCACCACTTTCTCCTCTTACGTTTGGAGAATGCAAGACTATTTATTTGCATGATATTGTAGCCTACATAATAGGCTATATCTCAGTCTTTTCGCTGCACACAAAAAACATGGAGCTGCGTTGCATGATTTGCAGTACTAGACTCTTCATGATTGAATAAATTACGAGGGAAAAAAAGCTCTAAAGCCCCGGGAAAACATTGGCTAAATACTGTGGCAAATCCAGACGGCGTCTAAAGGGAAAATAAATGAGAGCCTTTCTTCCTCTTCCTGCCTCGCCTGGGGAAAATAATAGGCTATTTATTATGTCGTCATGTCTCCGTGATTTGAAAAACAATAATTACTCTACTCCACATTGGGGTTAGGATTGTTGCAGATTGTGTGTCAGACATCGACGGTCTTCGGGGTTTATAATCTGCTGAAAGAAAACTTTGGTGCAGCAACAGGTGGCATGTTTTTTCCCGGGCCGAGATGCTGAGGAGAGATGGACGTGGGGGGAAAGTAGGGCGTCATTCAGCACCGAGACACTGGACAGCTCCCACGACGAGACGAGGTTCTGCTCGCATCCCCCGTCCGAGTGGCCCACAGGCGATTGGTTGCGATTATTTATCAAGTAAAATACATGTCTACTGAATACCAAAAGACCGATATTAAATAATTGACCTTTAGACTATCAGCATTCAAATGACCTGTTGGTCTCAAACTGGTTTGGTGCCGTTTTGAATGTCAGATGTTTGAATAACAGGTTACAAGATATTGTATTTGTCAACAGAGAATGAAGCCATTTCTATCCAGACAAATGCTATAAAAATGACAGTTAAAATATTGGTAATTTCTTCTTGAGTCTCCTCTTGAGCTGCCATCTGAGTGTTGCCTCTGCTCAACACTACCTCTTTTCTATAGTTAGCAATAAGGACTCAACTGTAGTGTACAAGGACCCCTCTCCTTGCTTCCTTCTGTCCTTCCTTCCCTCCTTCCTTCCTTGCTAAGGCCCCCCTCTTCCCATCCCCCTCTTCCAATGACTCCCAGTCTTGTTGCATAGCTACCAGCCTAGAAACATACTGGAGATGGAGGACAAGCCGCCTTTTTCACAGCAGCCATTTTGCGTCCAAAAAGCAGGAAGTAACACAGGTGCGAGCAAAACATTAACGAGGGCCTCGGCACTGGAACACCTAAATGGATTGGAAGTTGGGAAACCCTCATTCATGTTCTGCTTGCACCTGTGTTACTTCCTGCCTTTTAGACACCACATGACTGCTGTGAAAAAGGTCAATCTCTGTCTGTCTGTCTCTTCTTCTCTCTCTCTCTCGGTCCACATGTGATTTACCGGAAAGAGAACACATTACGAATATCATGGAATCACCATTGAGTTTGAAGGTCTATTTTCAGCGTGCCGTCTCCAGCACTTGATAGGGTATAATTGCAAATTGTCCTATGATTAGGTTTGCTCTTCATAGCATATGGTGAACGCCGTTTATTCCAAGCGTTGTGCTGTGATCCCTTTTTTCTCTCTCTCTCTCTCTCTCTCTCTCTCTCTCTCTCTCTCTCTCTCTCTCTCTCTCTCTCTCTCTCTCTCTCTCTCTCTCCTCCTGTCTCCCTCTTTTGAGGGGCTGAAAGGTTGGCATTAGAACAACAAAGGAAGGATGGAATGTCAACAGGCTTCAGAGAGAAATTGGTAGAGTGAGAGAGAGAGAGAGAGAGAGAGAGAGAGAGAGAGCGAGGGAGATTGCAATTGCATGTAGTGTTTCTATCTCCTATATCTGAGGTTCACATGCTGTCAATACAGCATTCAGATAAGCAGCAGTGCTCGCTTGTATCTCACACAACACATCATGAAACGTTCCAACATGTCCATATAGGTGACCCTGCAAAACCACAATGTAACATTGAATAACCGTACGGAGTATAAACCTCTCCGGTGTTTCAAGGTCCAATTTCTTTCTGAGTTTTTTTTTTATAGGTTCAAGCAGTGGATGTGGCGCAAGCAGCAGAACGGAGAGAAGAGGCGAGGAGAGGAGATGGCGTGAAAGTGTGTTGGTAGTGCTGAGTGGAAGACTAGTGATTTTGTTGTGATGCTGATCAAAGAACAACAAGTCCCAGTCTGCCTCTCAGCACAAGCAATGCTCTTCAGGCTGAGATGAACCTGCAGAGAGCCCTTCCCGTTCAGAATCTGTTCGCATTCTCATTTTTGCATCGTAACTAAGAAACTCCACCATATTCCTTCATTAGTGATAAGTCACAATATTAAAATTGCCCATTATACAAATGCACTTAAAATGTTCTAATTGAACTCTTAACCAGACCACTACATCCCTTTATACAAACGGGTGTAGTAAAGCAGTGACATTCATGGAACCCCAGAAATATTGGGGAAATACTGCATGCTTTGCACACAAATAAAATAAGGATTTTTTTTCATCTTTTCAAATTCAATAAAAGGTTTACAAAAATGTCAAAATATCTATATTACAACACAACTTGTTTTAAAATCCTCTTTGCAATTATGCTACCTGAATGTTATTAGTACTATACATGTTCATTGTTCATTAATAAATGTGTGATGGAGCCTTTTCTGAAAGTGTAATAAAAAGTAACCCCTAATACAAAGGTGTTGCTGCATGTGTTTTGCACGCATTTCTCACATCAGCACCAACAGTCACGAGGGAGATGGATCTGAAGCCATATATAGGCTATAAGGCACATTCTGCATGCTGAGCTGCTTAGACATCTTTGTAAAGACCAGTGCTACAGTCTATTCTGTCCTTATGCTCTACTGTTCCACTCTCCAACTTATTAGTCACCCTAGATTAAAGATGGCCGACTGCCAGAAAACCACAAACGCCTCACTGTGTGTACAACACTCTGAGGACTAACTCAATCTGACACATCTCATCCATCTGAAGGAGGTAAGAGGGGTCTAAATCCCTCGGTGGGGCCCCCGGTGGACGCCTCAGTAGCTGCAGCAGACCGTGCATAGCACGTCCTTCCTTCAACACTCCAGTGATTTCCTCAGTATGTGTGAAGGAGTTTTGAGTGAGCAGGTTCAGGAAAGAGGGGGAACCAGTCTGAATAAACATGGTGAATGAGATGTATGGCAGGTCACAAAGGACTCCTTCTGGTGGGTGCCTGCGGGTGCACCTTTCCCCATGACGGACTCCGTGTATATAAAGTGCCTGATGGTGACTGACACATCGCTGCGAGGCTCATGTCTTTTCACTGCACACTAGTGGCAGCAGTGCAGGGGCCCATGAAAGGAGTATTGATTTACAAAAAAATAAAAAATAAAAAAAACAGTTCAGGGACGTTCAGTTTCAAAGTTACAGCAGCCTTCTGCACACAAACTCTCCCTTTTGTCTCCAGGAGGTTCTCTGCAATACCCTTCACTGCTGCTGTTTGGTCTGCTTATGAGGTGGCTGCAGCGGCGCTAGGCCTTTATGAGCTTCAATTACTGTGATATCAGTCAACAGACCTGAGCAAATAACTGTCAATAATGGTGTCTGTGCAGCAGCACACACTCACCCAGCACAGAAGACACAACTGTGACGGAGCCTGCGCACTGACGCCACGCTCCCTTAGCTAAGGACATTTACCTGACACACACACACACACACGCACGCACATGCACACCCAATCAAAACACTTCAAATCACACCACCAAGCTGCTTCAGCATCACGTCCAATTCTCTGATAGAAAAAGCGGAGGTGGTAACTGCAGATAAGTCTATAGGGTAATACAAAAAAAAAGATAGGAAGAAATTGAGTGAAATGGCTCGAGGCTTTTGTCATTTCAGAATGAAGCACATTTTTTCTGTCAATCCCAGCATAGCAGCATCCACATGGCAAACACATATGTATATAGAATGCTTCGGGGTAGGATGGAATATCGATACAGCAGAGTATCACAATATCTTGCCTGGCAATATTGTATCGATATACGGACGGCAAGTATCGATTTTTTCAAAATCACAATATCACCGTATCGTGACTTAAGTATGGTGATGATATCGTATCGTGGGGCCTCTGGTGATTCCCAGCCCCTCATGCTCACCCAGAAACGCCAGCAATGTTTCAGTTTGAGATGCACCATGGCTGCTTTCATACCAACATGTGCTCACTGCACCCTGTAAGTCTCCAGATTGGTGGCATGCTGCTATTTCATATATAAAATCCAGCAACTGCTTTCGTTGCTAAGCAACACAAAAGAGTCAAGTGCATTTTTTTATTGGCCAATATGAATGCAAGCAAAGTTTCAAGGTTTTTGAAAGGGGGTTTTGTAATAATAATGTCATATTGTGCCATGTACCAGTTGCATCTTTGAAAGAGCATAATGAATAGTGCAATGCACAGAAAAATACTTTTTGTTTACTCGCATCTTTCAACAGCATGAAAGCAGCGTCAAGCCTGTTTGTGGTGAAGTGACTGTTGGGTTTTACCCCACTCACACAACACAAAACCACTGATAAAGCTCCTTGTATTCAGGCTTCTCCCTTCTGTGTGAAAGAGGCTTTGGTCCAGAAACCTGAACCTACCCAGGTGGTCTGACCACTCACATGTCCCCCCTGCCAGCCTTCTGGGGCCCAGCATCAGACTTCACTGCCATCTGCAGGACAGGGACAGAACCACACATCACAGCCACAATCATGCACATACAGTAATGTAGAGTGCCAAAGTCACGCCTTCTTCCGCATTCAGCATACGAACCAAGGGATTTCATTCGCCATTAATTTTTCCGTCTACATTTTGTAAAATGTGTATAAAAATGGTGTTGCTTTGTCAAACCACGCGATTCAGCTATATTTAGAATCAGGAGAGACCATATAACATTTCCCTCAGACCAAAAAATAACCTTTTTTTTTTCAAAGTTAAATTTTTTTTTGGGCCCGAGTGAAATGTTATGATCTCTCTCTACACTACAGTCCTTCATTTGTAGTGCTGTTATGCCTGAGATATAATCAGATTATGCCTGAATAGAATCAGAGCGACCGTGATTTTCCTTGTTGCGAGTATAGACACTGCTTCACAGAGTTGACCGTATAATTCTAATGTCTGAAGAACAATAAAAGCTCTCGCCAAAGACGAAGTCGAGAGAGATGGATGTTGAAAAGGAAGTGCACAGCAGGCAGGTGACACATTGCATCAGACAGAATCTTCGAGAGCACAGACCTTCATAAGGCGTGTGCTCCCTCCTCCTCATGTCCCTACTATCTGGGCACCCAGCCTGGCGTGATGGGATGCCAACTGTTCCCCGTCGCCTGTACTGGCACCCTGCTCTAGCACCCGGGCACCCCGGAGGGACTCTGTGTGTGGGAGAGGGAGTCAGCAGTCAGCATGTGGCTATCATTTATGTGTGATCAGGAAAGACGACAAATCGGCAGAGAAACGTCTTATTAGTCAAGGCGGGGGAAGAGATCCTCTTGGCAGATTGTGCTGCTTGGCATAAAATAACTAACGTCTTGAGTGGGTCAACTGTTCATCAGTGTTTTGTTAGTGTGCTGCTGAATAATTGATGGGATGCAGCCATGAATTAAATGAATAACAGACAGGCCGGTTTAACACATGGCAAAGCATGTGAGCAATCATCACCACCAGTTACGTAAATATATAACCATGTCATCTTTATACACATCTTTATGTCATTGCACTGATACGGCACCAGGTTGGTCAAATCCAACGGCTGTTGTCATTATACTTTAGGCAAATGATAAACATAAACAGCCTGCTATTTATGAACTGGTCTACTACCTTGTCAAGTGCTACTGTAGCCTTGATGCTTTACTTTTAGAGGACACAACTACTAATGATTAGATACCTATTAGGAAGTGATCAATAAATAGACCTATTATGTTCAAGTTATGTTGTTTAGCACTGAATGTCTGCTAAACAATGTTCTTAATGATGAGCAGACTTCCCGAATCTTTTAGTGTCAATTAATAACTCCAATGATTTTCACTATAGCCAATAAATACAAAATGTCTGATAGGCTAAGCTGCAAAAAAAAGTGATGCAGCAGCAGAATTAATCAGGAAAAAAGTTACATTTCAACTCTTATACTAATTAGACGACATGTTTTTACGTGATTAATCCATCTTGTACATTTATGAGCACAAATCTGTTTTAAAATGTGTGCCACCCCCCCCCCCCCATGAACTGGGGGCAGAAGTGGCAAAGCCAGGTCACTCAATTCACTGCGCTTCATCAGAAGTCCAGAGGGGGCGCTGTGGGACTGCTGCACCTATGGCCTGCACAGGATCTGCGTGTGTTAAAGGGTACAGAATGGATCAATTGTATTTACCGTTTTGAGGTAATCACTGGAATTAAATGGCCAAGGTGAAACTTTGCTGGCCTCAAATAGCCTAGCTAGCTGTGGTATAGGGGTGCTTTATGTTCAATATTCATAATGTATTTGAAAATGCTCAAATTCTAGATCTAATGTGACAGAGTTCATAATATTCTGTGAATATTATGAACTGTTCAAAACAGTTTGGAAACAACTTGGAAAAAGTAAAACACTTGAAACTACACAATAGATCAATTGTCAAACATTGTACATTTTTATGATTGAATAATCATCCGTGAAAATGATTGCCGATAATAAATTATAATCCTATTGCAGTTCATAATGAATTGCCCAGTGAAATGGCACATAATGACCATGATAATCTGTCCCATAAAATTTAACCGCAGTCAGTCCGCAGTAGGTCAAATCTTTATATCAGCTAAATAGACCCATAAACATAAAAGGAGAGGCCATAAGGATCTTCAATTTATGAATTAATAGTTTATGGTGTAATATTGCATATATAATCTCTTTCAGCCACTCGAGTCACTTGAACATTTCAGTAACTGATCAATCTCTTTTGAAAATATTTTAACGATTATGTTCAATCCTTCAATGCTATTAAGAAACGTTCTTTTCTTGTACTGAACCCTGAAACAGATTCAGTTTGACTGGCTAAGTTATATATTGGAACGTATTTTCTTCATAGTTTCTATAAATTATATTATACTATTTAGTACGTTACATTTACATTTTAAGAGGTGAGTTGTCAATGTACCTGATCTGTTAAGTGTTTTAGTATTTAGTGGAATTAATCGTATTTTGCCATTTTAACACCATGATGGAACATAATTCCCTGATTGAACAAAACATCCATTGCTACACTTGAACAAAAACTGCAAGAGAAAATCATTTTCAAGCATCTTTGTTTCAGGTTCTTAAAAATGTTTCACATTATATTTACAGAAAAAAGAAAAAAAAAACACAGGGTCACAATGAATGATAGTTTTGAGGCCTGAATATACCGAGTCATACCATTCAGTTTTGGCAAAGAATAAAGGACTTCAGTCCAAAATACAAAACAATGCCAGCAGCCAATTATGATGACATAAATACTGTGAGAGGACAAGCATTGTCGAAACAGCTTGACCTCAACATCAGCAATTATCCTTTAATCTTATATCATAATGTAAAAAAATTGTTGCAGTTTGCAGGGAGATTCAAAATAGAAGTACGGCTTTTAGAATGATCTGTTCATTTTCCACCCCGTGAGAGATTGAAGACAGTACAGACAACAAGTCTCATAAGATGCTATACATTTCAATTGAAATCATAGTTTACTTGGATGATGAAATTAGCACTGATTAAATGAATAGAAAGTCTATGTTGAAACAAAGTGACACCTATACGAGACACACCAGGAAGCACAAGTCAGACAAGTTTTGCCATAACGTTTGCATTAACCTAGCCGAGTAAAACCATAATGATCACATGACTCACATTCTGTTTCGCGCCTCCAGCCCGCCCACAGCCATGTCCAGAAATTCCAAAGTACACGGGCCAATCAGGGACCTGCCTTGTAGTTGACAACGTAACCGGCCAATCAGGGACGCCGCTGGCGAAAGAGTATGGCGGCTCCCGAAGCGACGACGAGTGGTAACGTTAACGTTAAGAGTAAACAGCCAAGTGCAGTTATTACATAAATAGACTCGATAACAATTAAACAAGATCAAGAGTACGCAGTGCACCAGCGGAGTTTCTCCGCTGAAAAACATTTTTGCCATTCTTGGCAACACTGATTGGCTGAAGGAGTTGTCCATCAAGGCAAGCAGTGGACTTGGCAACACTGATTGGCTAAAGGAGTTGTCCATCAAGGCAAGTACTCCCACACACTGAAATCGATGTGGACAGCTTGGAGTCCAGACCGATACGCAGAGCAAAACAGAATGTGAGATCACGTCATCAGGATGGTTTTCACCAGACTAGCATTAACCAGCAGCATCACCAGAGTTTCCAGATGAAATAAATAGCATGAAAGGCATATAAAAGTTGTTATTAAAAAATAAAATAAAAAACAGAGGTATAGGTAAGAAATGTTGATACATTTTGTATGGTGTGTTACTTACAAAATTATGAATTTTGGGGTCGAAAATTGGACTATACAAGCATGGTTTACCCGAGACAAAAGTCTAGCTCCACTTAACCTGCTAGGCTACTATACAGCAGGTCCTAGATCTCCTTTATTTACATCCCAGAGGACCTGATCGTCACATTGATAGTCAACTTAAAATCTAGAATCAAAAACGTGGGTCTGGTAAAGTGAGAATGAAAAACAAATAAGCCCCTACTGTACATGCCCATAAAAAGCAGAGAGACAGGACCCAGGAGGGCCTGGGGGGCTTTGGCTGTGCACGTCATCTCCCCTCGCAGGTAAACAGAAATGCGTAACACTAGAACAGGTAACGATCGGCTGGGATGAAGACGAGACGAGCAGTCAACTGAAGATGCAACTAGATGGCCGCCATTAAGTGGTCTTCACCAGGTCGTAGACGTGGACGTGGAAGTCATCGTCGTATTTGATGTAGTAAACCGTGGGTTTAGCTGGGACCTGATAGATGACCAAGCCTGTTCTCTTCAGACCGTTATCTGTGACGTACTCCACCTGCTTACCCACAAGGCTCTCTGTCTCTTCGCCCGGCTTCCTGTCCGCCGGCAGCAGGTGTTTGTTCTCTGGACGGAGAAAAAGACGAGGGGGAGGAGTCAGAGAGACAACGTTAGAATGTTATCACAGCCAGGAGCGCAACGAAGAACGATCGCCATATGAACCAATGGTTTCTAACCGTGCTTGCACTTTCCGCCAATGCTGAGAATCAGTTTGAATCCGTTTCAAGCACCTCGAAATTTAAACAAGTTCACTAAAGGTGAGTTTAATACCACTTTCACACCAACAACGATTAGCATTGCATATTAGCATAACAAATAGCAACCCGGGTGGCGCCATTCACACTGAAATGAACCCTTTTCCGAGCCTGGTCCGAGTCAGGCAACCCGGGTTAACCCTTTCAGACACAAAATCAACCTGGGAATAACCCTGGTTGGACCATTGGTTATTTGAAAAGTTGCCAAGTAACCTGCATTAACATTATATTACATGCCAGACAATTAAGTGTTGATGAGATCATAGGAAACGATTTTTTTACTCTGATTGTTTATGAACTTTTAGAAATAAAAAATATGCTACAGTATGGTTGGATAAGAGTCGTTGATTAGTGGTCTTTGGTCTGTCATGCAAAATAGAATAACTAGCGTAGTATTTCTCACATTTGATCAAATTGCCCCTGAAATGATCCGAAGTGCCCCTGAAACATGGCTGACGTTACGTAACGGCAGTCTCTGTTTGCACCTGAATTACGGTACATTTCTGAATTTGACCGTGTGCTCCACATCTCATCTTTCATCATTCACTCAGTCCCTTCTGAGAGGCACCGGTTTGAAGAAGCGTGGATTTCCCTCTGTGGCCCTGAAACATAACTCACAAGAGCCAAGAAAAAGCCCTTGTGAAAAAAAAAAAGTTAATTTCCTACCCTCCTCCTGTCCCGTACCTGACTCAGGCAGGACACGAAGATCTCCGTCCTTGTAGTCGTCCCACAGCTGGTACATGTACAGTACCGGGTCCTTCTCATAGGTGATGTAGTACCAGTGGGTCATGATGGGCGCTCGGGACAGCACCATGCCCCGCCACTCGTTCTTCTCCCCGTCCTCCTTCTCAAAAAGATGCTCCACCGCTCTGCCCACCAGCTCCTCGGCTCCAGGAGGAACCTTGATCTTGTTGTTCACTGTGGGAAGGAGAAGACATTACAGGATTCATACAGACATTACAAAACGAAAATTCAAGGACTTACAAGCACAATTTTTTTCATTTTCAAGGACTTCACGCAAATCAAATAATTGATTTTCAAATATAAATTTGGCACAAAGGGGGCATCAAATTTGCATTGTATTGCATTTAATACAAGTTGGCAGAACCCTGACATTATGACTTTTAGCTTTTCATGTTTGACGGTGATGGCTTTTATTTTGCCGTTAAAGCACCAATAACATTTTCTAGTCTTGACAGACTAGTAAAATCACTTGTGATCAATATAAACATACAAAACAGTCTGTCAGTTGTGTATCACACAGGAAGTGGCGCATTTCACAGCAGCAGCAGCAGCCGCAGCAAGGGCCATTTGAGATAAACAGAAGAAGAACTGGATAGATAGCCACCATGCACCGGTAGAGATGGACGTTAACACACTCACCGACTTTCTCCGTCAGCACCTGCAGGTCGGACACGCGGTCGTCTTTGAACAGCTCGATGCCGTAGACGCAGTCGAAGCCGTCATATTTGATCATGTAGAGGGAGCTGTTGACGGTGAGGCGCTCCAGCACCGTGCCTTTCCACTTGGTCAGGTTGGCCTTCTCCCTCCAGGTGTGCTGGATCCGCAGGCCCAGCAGGTTGTCCTGGTCGACGCAGGTTAGGGTCCTCGCGGAGCTCTCACTCAGCTCCCCGCTGCTGCGCTTCCTGCTGGCGTGTCAGGAACACGACGCAGGACAGACGAGGAGAATTAAGAAAGAAAACAATAGGTACAAATGTACCGTGGGAGTAAACCTACATCATGTATCATTTTGGTGAGATTAATTTTAGTTTGGGATTCCTTTTTTCATCTGCGAAACAGATCTGGAGTGATGAATGGGCACTCTTCTACAGAATGCACAGGAAGGTGTAAGGTCAAGTGTTCATATCCAGAAAGGTACAATGCAATCAGGTGAGACACCTACAGAGTCCATTATAAAGCGGAAGAAAATAGAAATATATGATATTTGCAACCCTTCCCATCAATAAAGACTAGTGTAACGCCTGTACACAGGTCACTTCCAAAGTGATCATTGCAGGATGCAAGTTTTTTGTAGCTATTGCCCTGGATACTGAGGATGGGTAGAAAACCATCTTGCTTTATTTTAACAAAACTAATCTTAACTAACTAATCATAGTATGGCAAAAAATACCATGACTGATGCTAAATGATGTCGAACAACAGTTTTGTTAATCCACTTGGGTCAGACTAATTTAGATAAAGATTATTGCAATCTGATGTGCCAGTGAGGTCTAATCAAAGTTGTGAGGTTTCGACACGATTAGTCTCAAAGTCATGTGTGTTCCTAGCAAACCAATGCTCTGAGTGTATTGAAGCAGCCTAGTAGTAAATAGGCTGATGACAGGTGACTGGAATATGCTTACCCTCAGGCTCTTCTAAATTCCGTGTCAACACTGCCAGTTGAAGAGCCCTCCCATCGAGCATAGCATTTTCGTTAGACAATCTGTGTTGGGCATTAAACTCGCCTTATTTCTGCACTTTGAAGTCACAGGTAGGGTTGGGTGGGGCAAACTAATTATATCGGAAGCCTAGTTGCGGAAAAAAGTGAGCGGTTGTTCTTTTTTTTAAGACAAAGTTTGACGAGAATCACAGAGTTGCCTGGAAACAAGAGTCCAGATGCATGCGCACTGGCATCATATTGTCTTGTACATACATTCTACAATGCATTTAGACAGACCACCACCGCTCACTTTTTTTCGGCAACTAGGCTAATTAGTTTGCCCCACCTGACCCTACCTGTGACTTCAAAGTGCAGAAATAAGGTGAGTTTAATGCCCAACACAGATTGTCTAACGAAAATGCTATGCTCGATGGGAGGGCTCTTCAACTGGTAGTGTTGACACGGAATTTAGAAGAGCCTGAGGAGGGTAAGGAATATGCATGGTCAGATTATTGTTTGAGCCTACCTGCCCCGTTTCTTTGACATGTTTCCATAAATTCACACAATCCTGTGAGACACAAAAGACACGTCAGTTAGTGGTGGTTATGGTAGCAGAGCCAGCTGACCCTCTCACACTAACTCACTATTACAGTTGACTGATCGGAAGCCAAGAAAAGCTGTGATTCATGCAGGTAAGCAGGAACACTTGACTGTAATGATATGCAGCCTGCTGGCCTGCTGCCCGCCAGCTCAATCAACCAAAGCGATGGAAATTAGCAACACAGCTACCGGATGTAAACAACAAAATTGGGACAATAATTTACTTCGATTCGGCAGTTAAAGCTCTCAGTTAGTGCACTAAAACCGACAGGTGACATGTTATAGAATGTAGTACCTAAATAGCTCACGTTTTTAATTCCCTTAACACATGACGAGTAGGCTATATTTATGGCTAAACAACGTGTAGCGTTGCCAGAGAGAGAGCTCAAGAAATGCCGACGGACCGAGGTGTCGAGTGTAAAGTTAGGCTTTAGGCTATATATTATATATGAATAGATATGATGACTGCTAATCTGTGAAGTTAAAACATGTAGTGAGAATTAGCTAGGCTGCTGCATGCATTCTTCACATAGCTAAACAAAAGGAAAGCATCGCCATGTACGTTAGGCGCCGATTTGCACCCCGGTTGTAACGTGAACTGTTTCACGTTAGATTTAACATCAGAATAATACAGACCGCTGGATCTTCGTTTACAGCTGAAAGTGCTCAAGTTAAAGAGGAGGTAACGTAAACCGCTGAATAACCTGTGTATCCTACCTGATAAATAATTTCACATCTGTTTATCTTTGCAGAGTAGATCCCCCCCCTAATGTAGCATAGATACAAGGAAGGAAGTGAACGCGATAGGTGAACAACTACAACTCCCAAGCGACACTCGCAACTCGCAAAGCACGCTGGGATTTGTTGTCGGTTTTCTTTACTTCCTGGAGACTTCGTGTGCTAGCTATGATACCAGCCCTAAAACCACGTGCAATCACGTTTATACAATCCCCTGTTCCTGTATATTTAAATTAATACTCGAATATTCCAAAAATAGTGACATTTTGTCTACTCTCATTTGCTTAGGTCATCACATTGATCACGAAGCCTAAAGGCAATGAAACTACATTTCCCATCATTCACCATGGCTGCATTCCACATTTTTCCCACATTTTCCCCCCAAAACCAGAGACACATGGCTCTGCCCAAAACTACAAAATAAATAACCAAAAACAAAATTAATGAGCTGGAGGAAACAAAGGGACTTTTTAAAATAGTATTTTAATTGAAACATAAAAACTCGTAAATAATACAAAACAATGGCTAATTGTTACAGCTTCTAAGGTCAAATAGCCTAATATGCCCTCCCACTGGGTTCCAAGTTCAAAAGTGGCTGTTGGTACATTTTGAACTTATATGGACACACGCATTTGGTTCTTCATTTTCATTTGTTTTGAAAACCACAACCCCCTTTTTTAAATTATTATTTCATTCCCCTCTCTTTTCAAACTTTTGATGGTAGCTTTAGTTCACAGTTTTGATTTGCAGCCACTGTGGAGGGAAATTGTCTTTCGGCTTGAGGAGAAATCGTCTTGGAAGGCAGGCAAGGCCGGCTGGAGCCTCCTGCAATATCCCTTTAAAATATGGTGCATTCAATATGTATTTCAAGCATAGATCCTTGTGATGGAAAATGAAGATGAATGAGCGTGTTCGAGTTTCTCAGCTGTGGTTTATTCTAAGTGGCGTGACAGTTACAGATGATAGGACAGAGTGTTTGAGGAGAGAGAGAGAGCAAAGGAAGTGTTTTTCATACCGCTCCTGTTGACATTTTATAGGCTATCTGACAGCCAAAACATGCCACCATCTGCTTTTCCCACATTTCTCGAGGTCAGTTCGACCTTGCTCTTTTCCTCTCGGCTGGGCGGGCTGTCATCTGGTTTTTCATAATTAGCCAGTATGAAAATCATGTACCAATAGTACCAATATTACATCAACAATATTAGAACAACATCCAAAGTTAAATTTTTCCCCAAATGCCCCCTCATTATCCCCTTCTAACATCCTGCGCTTCCCGAGAAACACAGCCTGGTGACAAGTGGCCACCAGTAAACCAGGTTCATGGTTCAAATCCCTCTACACCACATAGGTAATGCTTTTTTGGCTCAGATATATTCGGTAACTCAAGAGTTGTGCGAGATTTTGCAAAGCTGACACCTATATTCACACACAAAACAAGTAATCCATCATCACAGTGTATTTCCTTTCATAATAATACCACATGTCATACAATACAGTGTATTGGCTACACTGTAGCCTATTGTATGATGCTTTTTGTTACATTGTTGTTGGTGTATTCATTGAATACATCAACAGCCAACAATGTAACAAAAAGCATCAAGATTTTAACCCTTTCCTGTTTTGTGCAAGGCAAAACTAGGCTTTTCATTAGGTATATCTGAAATGCTGATTTTCACCACAAGATGTCATACTAAACACAACATCTCTTTGAAATATGGCCGGTTAGCTTGTTACTGTTTGAGAGACTTCAGATAGACCGAGCAGTGTTGCAGTACCCTTGGGTGCCAGTCTGACACCCTTTATGGGTGAGAGCTCTCTCTCTCTCTCTCTCTCTCTCTCTCTCTCAACCCAACCTCTCTCTCTCTTTCTCTCCTTGTTTTGGCCATGTCTTGTGTCAAACAGCCTGTATGACTCACCTATGATGTGATTATAATAAGGGCAGTGCCGCAGTGGTAGCCTAAAGGTTAGAGAAGCAAGCTTGTGACCGGAAGGTCATCGGTTCAATCCCCGGGACGGGCAAGATAAATCTGCGTGCGGAAAGTGAAAAGCAGAGCTTGCCCCTCCCTCATTACCACCACTGAGGTGCCCTTGAGCGAGGCCCTTAACCCCAGCTGCTCCAGTGGAGAGCTGCTCAATAGCCAGCAGATCAGACTGTGGTTGTACTGGTCAGCTTCCAGGTGTGAATGTGAACAGGGCGCTCCTAAAAAAGAGAGCATTGCTCTCAGTGAGACTCCCCCTGTATAAATATAGGTAAAAAAAAAAGGCAAACAAATAATATAAACAAAAATCAATTAATGTAACCCTTCAGTCCTTAAAACCATATATATCATAGTGCATAGGCCATATAGTAAGTTGTATAAAACTTCAATAACAACAGTTTTATACAACTTATATGATGACTACTATGGATTTATGTCATCAAGATTTATATCCACCTTAAAGGAACACTCCGCCCATTTTCAACCAGCTTTGTATCATTAGAACATCAGTAGCATATCAGAAAACTGTAAACGGTTTTGAAGTCTGTCATTTAATTTGACAGTTATTGAGTGTTAAAGTGTGGACCAGTGACATTACTGGTCCACACTAACTCAAATTAATAACTCATTAACTCAAATCAACTCTCAATAACTGTCAAACTAGATGAATGATGAATAGTTTGACAGTTATTGAGAGTTGATTTGAGTTAATGAGTTATTAATTTGAGTTAGTGTGGACCAGTGATGTCACTGGTCCACACTTTAACACTCAATAACTGTCAAATTAAATGACAGACTTCAAAACAGTTTACAGTTTTCTGATATACTACTGATGTTCTAATGATACAAAGCTGGTTGAAAATGGGCAGAGTGTTCCTTTAAAGGTTGTGTAAACAGTGCCAAAAAAATAAGATGTGTAAAGTTGTGTAAAGATGTCCTGTGAGTTTGGGTGGGAATAACATCAACCACATCCTTCTATAGGCTACAAATTCTCCATATTTCATTGTGGCATTATTCATTCTCATCTTGAAGTGCTATCTATCGCCAATTAGATTATATTCCCCACACAGAGATGTGTTGTCCATCTGCCCAAAAAACAACAGCCATGGGTTTGCCTGTGTGGAATCAGCTGGAGCTCTGTGCCCTCCAACCCTAGCGATGATGAAACTGCCGCGGATGAAAATAGTATGAGCACAGATATTTTGGTTCTGTTTCGCTGCAGCCCGTGATGGCTCTGATGATGCACCGTCAAGCAGACAGCCCAGCCCGCGTTGTGAGAGTGGCAGTTCTTGTGCCGACACAAAAGCTGTGCCGGCTCCATCCAAGGTTGCCTCTATCTTGTCGTCCTTGTTGTTGTCACAGCAACAGAACAGAAAAGGCCAGTATGGCAGCGCGCTATAGGAGAAGACGGCCTGCTTATTTTTTTTTCTGTTCTACGCTTCGGTCCCAGGCTGCTACAGCACAAAAGCACTGGAGAGACGGTCAGTGTGGAGGTCACTTGAGTTTTCACAGCAGAATGAAGTATGCATATACGAGCCGGCAACTCAGCACATTTCCCAATAACTGGAGGTCACAGTTTTTGCCCACAATAATAGAAACATTGACTGCTGCTTCATACTGAACACATAATGGAAAGAAGTGTGAATCTGATATGTCCGTCTGTCCGTCTGTCCGTCTGTCCGTCTGTCCGTCTGTCTGTCTGTCTGTCTGTCTGTCAATCGGACTGGCTGATTGTCTGTCATCTTCTGCTGCAGGTTTCTCTCCAGCAGCAGTGCCATCTGAGGAGGGGAGCCCAGAGCGGCCAGCTCTCCTGGGACCATCCTGTCTCCCGAAATAGAGTTTGCTGCCGCCTCTCCTTCCATCTCACTTTTCCAGGTATATCTTGTCACTTCCCTTTTGCACCCTCTGGATGGAGGGCACACACGTGCACGCACGCACGCAGGCAGGCATGAACGCACGCACGCACACATGCACGAATGCACACATGCACGCATGCACACATGCACGCATGCACACATGCACGCACGCACACATGCACGCATGAACGCACGCACAAACGCACAAACTCA
>NC_139639.1:3521461-3533961 GCF_964638095.1 Poromitra crassiceps
TGGTTTTCTTGGCCCACGCTGGTCTCCCTCCTCTCTGGTCTTGGGAGGGGAGACGTGAGAGGGGGATAAGAGGGGAACACAGAGACAGATGACGCATGGCGGCGGCCATCACTCCATAGACTCCTGGTTCTCTTGTTCTCTCCGCTGATCTCCTCGCCCTCCTCCTTGCTCCTCTTTTGCTCTTGTGCCTCCGGTGGCTGTCGCCCTCCTCGCTGTCATGTCTCCTCCTGCTACCGCTGCGCGAGGACTTGTGGCGTCCCTTTCATGCCGCCTCTCTCTGTTCATTGTCACCTTGGTGCTCTCTGTAGCTGCGCTCTGGCGGGGGAGTAGTCACGGTAATGGTAGCTAGCGCTCCTCATCATCGGTGTAGCTCCTAGCTGAGGGGCCGTGCTCCCTCTCTCTCTCCCGTTCATGCGGCCTCTCACAGGGCCTCTCTCTCCTCCCCTCTTCTCTTCACGGCATGAGTAGTAGTCCAAGGGCTTGGACTCGTTGCCCATCATCGGAGCCATGGAGGGGGAACACCTCTGCCCATGGGAGGAGGCTATGCACCTCGATGGAAAGGTTATGGAGGGACAGAGCGTCCATCATAACCTCCATGGTCACGGCTGTCTATAGTGGGGATGAGGAGGAAGGGAGGAGGGGGGATGTTCGTGGGGAGAGGGAGGAGGGAGGAAGGGAGGAGGGGGGATGTCCGTGGGGAGGCGACTGGGGGGGAAGGAGTGGGGTGGCATCTTGGCCATCCCCACCCTCTTCTGCTTCTCACAGTAGGCCTTCCACGTATCCTCGTTGAAGCCGTAGTTAAAGTAGTCCGACAGGTCCGCTCCTGGCTTCCTCCAGGGCTTCTCTTCAAAGGACTCCATGTCCACCTCCAGGACTGGAACGGCCCGTTGATGTTTCCAGGAGCGTCCAGGTCCACTCCCTTGAACTTAGCTTGTTGATGTTTCCAGGAGCTTCCAGGTCCACTCCCTTCAGCTTAGCTTGTTGATGTTGAGGTTTCCAGGAGCTTCCAGGTCCACTCCATATAGTGTCAATATTGACATCACCAATGACGTCACTATTGCTTGAGTGACATCACTGATGACATCACAATTGCTTGAGTGACATACCCACTAATGATGCAGATGATGTGGCATGAGTTGACATAAATTGGGTTTAGTCACAACCTCAAATCCCAGTCTCCAGCATAGAAATCGAGTGCACGCAGTGTTATTATCAGGGTAACTCCAATCTGGGAACCCAATGGTTGAATAGGGTAACTCAAACTGAACAAAAGTGATTGGTTTAATGTATTGCAAAATCAAACAGCGTATCATAACTCTCACTTGACTTTATGGGGTGTTTTAATCGAACCAAATGAGAACCAAGCGTTGTTCCCATCATCATTGAGGTTTTATGGGACTATAAGTCACAGAATAGTTTGTGGCCAGTCATCTGAACTGCAGCCTGCCATGTCTCTTCTCTATGCGTTACACACAGCTGTTGTTTCATGGTCTCTGTTGGCTGGTACTACTCTAAGTATGATCCATCTCGACCAATCGAATCAATGCTTTGTGCCCACTGAGCAGTGTAAAGGATAGGATTATCAGGCTTAGCCAATCACTGATTTGTGCATCCTAGTTTCTGCTCTAGAGGCTTTGCACTAAGTGGAGCATACTGTATGACTCTAATTCCTATACGGCATCAGCTTTTATAGCCAGAGTATCACATGTGGTATCACATGGTATCACATGTGGTATCACATGTGGTATCACATGGTATCACATGTGGTATCACATGTGGTATCACATGGTATCACATGTGGTATCACATGTGGTATCACATGGTATCACATGTGGTATCACATGGTATCACATGGTATCACGTGGTATCACATGTGATATCACATGTGGTATCACATGTGGTATCACATGGTATCACATGGTATGGGAAGCTATTTTGATCAGACGGTCAGACTCGCAAATTGCCATCTGTGACCAGAGGCGGTGACTATTAAAAATGTCACTGAAGCTTCAACTTCTTCCAGGGAAACATGAGAGAATGTGAAGCAGATTTCTGATGCTGCTGCTCATCGAAAATATATAGGATATGATGTCATAGACACACGCACACACGCGAACACACACACACACACACACACACACACACACACACACCGCACTACAAGGCCTCCAGTCTATTGCTTTGTGTTGTGTTGTTTCCTGTTTGCTGCAATCTGCTTGTTTGAATGAGTCATGTGATCTGCTTGGTTTGAATGAGTCATGTGATCTGCTTGGTTTGAATGAGTCATGTGACGAAAGCTCTGTGAAGAACAAAGCCACAGGCTAACCACAATGTAGCCCTGTCCTTCCTCCAGAACCCATGCCTCCCCTGGGTTCTGTGTGTGTGTGTGTGTGTGTGTGTGTGTGCGTGCGTGCGTGCGTGTGTGTGTGTGTGTGTGTGTGTGTGTGTGTGTGTGTGTGTGTGTGTGTGTGTGTGTGTGCGCGTGCGTGCGTGCGTGCGTGCGTGCGCGTGCGTGCGTGTGTGGTGGGGGGAGAGGTATAGGAGCGAGGTAGCTGGTTTTACCCTTCCAGTGACTCAGCCATTTCAGAGATGGCTTTTGTAAATAATCCCCCTCTTCTCATTCCTGCTCTCCCTTCACTCTTTATCCCCTTGCCCTTCTCGCCCTCCATCTTGCCTCCTCTTATCATCATCCCCCTGTTCCCTCCCTCCCTCCCTCCCCCCCCTCCTCCCCCCCCCCCCCCCCCCCCAATAATCACCATTTATGCCTCATTAGCTAATTGCTTTTACACGGGGGGAAAATAACATCTCATCTTTGTAATGACTTCGCCATTCCACAAAAACTCATCATACACCCCATTGTCTTATGGGCTCCATTAGCACTCCTTTAATAGAAACGGGACCGAGGTGTGTGTGTGTGTGTGTGTGTGTGTGTGTGTGTGTGTGTGTGTCAGTGTTGGTGTGTCGTGTCGGTGTGTGTGTGTGTGTGTCGGTGTTGGTGTGTCGGCGTGTGTGTGTGTGTGTGTGTGTGTGTGTGTGTGTGTGTGTGTGTGTGTGTGTGTGGTGGACGCATAATTAAGTGAAGGAGAGTTGGTTTGCGGCGGGGGGGATCTTCGGCTGAATATCCATCAGTGACAGGCCTCATCTGTTTAGTGTCGAGAGCGATGTCAGGAGCACTTTGCTGAGAGCGCAGAGACACGTAGAGGACAGGAATAGACCCACCATACTGCCATGATATGTGAGGAATGGAAGAGAAGGGAGAGAGGCCCTGGGTATTCTTTCTGCCATCCTAGATAACACCCCCACTCTCCAGCAGCATGGTGGGGTGGAGAGAGGACGTTGGTCGGGTCGTGCGCGGCGTCTCTGTTGGGTCGTGCGCTGCGTCTCTGTTGGGTCTGTCATGGGCTGGTCAGAGCAGCGCTGGCCTGGCTGATGGAAGACAGAGGGAGGAAGGGGGAAGGAAATGAGCGGGAGGATCGCTGCCCGTATTAGATTAGCCATGAGGAAGAGAGTCAACAGGAATGACGCGGACATCGGAGAACATCTATAGTGCCGTTTGTAGCGTGGAAGTAGAACAGCGAAAATGTCAACTCAGCAGCGAATATTGATAATTCCCCCACCGCCATCTGCTTTGTTATTATACACCGATCAGCCACAACATTAATACCACCTGCCTAATATTTGTATAGGTCCCCCTCGTGCCACCAAAACAGCTGTGACCCGTCAAGACATGGGACTCCACAAGTCCTCTGAAGGTCCTCCTGACCCGCACACTTGTGGATTCATTTCCACAAGTCCTCTGAAGGTCCTGACCCGTCGAGACATGGACTCCACAAGTCCTCCGAAGGTCCTGACCCGTCGAGACATGGACTCCACAAGTCCTCCGAAGGTCCTGACCCGTCGAGACATGGACTCCACAAGTCCTCCAAAGGTCCTGACCCGTCGAGACATGGACTCCACAAGTCCTCCGAAGGTCCTGACCTGTCGAGACATGGACTCCACAAGTCCTCTGAAGGTCCTGACCCGTTGAGACATGGACTCCACAAGTCCTCTGTCGAGACATGGACTCCACAAGTCCTCCGAAGGTCCTGACCCGTCGAGACATGGACTCCACAAGTCCTCTGAAGGTCCTGACCCATCGAGACATGGACTCCACAAGTCCTCTGTCAAGACATGGACTCCACAAGTCCTCCGAAGGTCCTGACCCGTCGAGACATGGACTCCACAAGTCCTCTGAAGGTCCTGACCCGTCGAGACATGGACTCCACAAGTCCTCTGTCGAGACATAGACTCCACAAGTCCTCCGAAGGTCCTGACCCGTCGAGACATGGACTCCACAAGTCCTCCGAAGGTCCTGACCCGTCGAGGCATGGACTCCACAAGTCCTCCGAAGGTCCTGACCCGTCGAGACATGGACTCCACAAGTCCTCTGAAGGTCCTGACCCGTCGAGACATGGACTCCACAAGTCCTCTGAAGGTCCTGACCCGTCGAGACATGGACTCCACAAGTCCTCTGAAGGTCCTGACCCGTCGAGACATGGGACTCCACAAGTCCTCTGAAGGTCCTGACCCGTCGAGGCATGGACTCCACAAGTCCTCCGAAGGTCCTGACCCGTCGAGGCATGGACTCCACAAGTCCTCCGAAGGTCCTGACCCGTCGAGACATGGACTCCACAAGTCCTCTGAAGGTGTCCTGTGGTTTCTGGCAGCAATTCTTGCAGTGTGGCATCATGAAAGAGGCCACTGCCATCAGGGAATACCGTTGCCATGAAGAGGTGTACTTGAACTGCAACACTGTTTAGGTAGGTGGTACGTGTCAAAGTCACATCCACATGAATGCCAGAAGGCCAAGGTTTCAGCAGAACATTGCCCGGAGCATCACCTCCGCCTGGCTTGCCTTCTTCCCATAGTGCATCCTGGTGCCATCTCTTCCCCAGGTAAACGACATATGCATCCGGTCATCGACATGATGTCAACAGACACGTGATTCACCAGATTCCTGCATTGCTCCATGGTCCAGTTCTACGTTTCATTTCCTGCCTCCTCAACCCCCATCGCCCCCAAACTCCAATCTCTCCTTCCTCTCAGAAACCCTGGAACACCTTGTTGCCACTCAACTCCAAGCCCACCTGCACTCCAATCACTTATGAGCCCCTCCAGTCTGGATTCTGCCCACTCCACAGTACTGAAGCTCCACTCCTCATCCACTCCTTCATTTCCTCCCATCTCCACGACTGTAAATCACTCCTCTATGGCATCAATGCCGCCCACATCAACAGACTCCAAATGGTCCAGAACGCAGCCGCCCGACTTCTTACTCACACCAAATCCTGGCACTACACATCACCCCAGTCTTAAAAGAGCTCCACTGGCTTCCCGTCTCCTCTACTGGATCAACTACAAACTCCTCATCATCACTTACAAAGCCCTTCACCAACTGCCCAATCAGTCAAATCCACCTCAGCCAGCCTTCTCTCCACCCCCAAGTCCAACCTCTGCAGTTTTGGGGCAGAACATTCTCCAGGGTAGCTCTCAGGCTCTGGAACTTCCTCCCCAAGACATCAGAGACTCAGATTCTCTCACAGTTTTTTTAATCCGCCTCAAGACCCATCTCTTCTCTTCATCCATCCCTCTGTGTCTATGTTATGTTTGTCTGCTGTTTATCTCCCCTCAGTGTATAGCGTTAAGCAACTTTGAGTTCTAAAAAAGTGATACATAAATATAATGTATTATAATTATTAATATGAATAAGAAGTAACGGTTCACTTACTGCCTAATATATCCCATCTCTTGCCAGGTGCCACTGTAATGAGATGATCAATGTTATCCACTTCACCGGTGAGTGGTTTCAATGTTGTGGCTGATCAGTGTATATCCGTGGTCAGCACATTTGAGTTTTAGTGCTGTCATGCAGACTCAGCTATAGATCCAGATCTCTCAGAGAAGAAGAAGACTCCTGTCTGACCCCAGGCAGGCATCCTGCAGGCATCCAGGATCTGAGCTGCAGATCTCCTAAGTCTATTTTAAATACACCGCAGGAGTGCTGCTCCCCCAGTGATATGTGCCATGATGATGTAGCCTGTGTTTGTGTTCGTGCTATATTATGCTAATGAAACACTCTGCAAAAGAAATTTCCCCCGAGGACGATACATCAGTAAAGTAAGGACTGACCTGATACAAGAGTCCCTCACAGACTAGTTCACATCAAGACTTGTGACTTTTTAAACGTTATTTATAGGTTTTATATAATACAGAAATTGTGCACAAAATATTGCATCAACAATAATAATGCTATTTCAGACAATAGACAAAGAGAAAAGAGAAAAGTACCATGGCAACGAGTATTAGAAATCATAACAATCTTAGTGGTAATAAATAGAAAAAGAAGAGAGAGAAAAGACAATAAAAATAAAATAAAAATTACACACACATAAAACAGTATATATATATATATATATATATATATATATATATATATAGTAACAGCATATAACAGTATACATATATATATATATATATATATATATATATATATATATATATATATATATATATATATATATATATATATGCACTGTTTTATGTGTGTGTAATAAAAAATAATAAAAAATAATAATATATATATATTTTCCCATTCTTTTATATACACTGTTTTATGTGTGTGTACTTTTTATTTTATTTGTATTGTCTTTTTTCTCTCTTCTTTTTCTATATATATATACTGTATATACATACATATACAGGCTGAATGGAGTTTATACAGCCCAACAGGAAAATGGACCCTGGAATTTAAGTCTGTCTATGTAGGGTAGAAATGGCTGCCATAAGTCATACAACCTGTCAGTTGAGCCTCTAAGAGTATATTTTATTTTTTTCTAGATGGAGAAATTGCATTAGGATCCCTAAGACTTGTGACTTTTTAAGACTAACATCACCAGTTTTAGAAGTGATGTCTGTTGCCATGTTGGTCCGAAGTCAGCGGGATGTGTCATACTGAAAAAGGGTCACCATGTCACTGACTAGTTTGATCTTTCTTTCATGCTCACTGTGCCCAGACCTCATGCCCACTCATTCACATTACTCACCACTTATATTGATATTAGTCTCCACCTTTATCATATAAAAGCCAGATATAGCCTACTGTAGTGTAGAAAATCACAGACACATTCCACTGTGCACACAACATGGCTAAAAACAGAGAAACATGTTTAGAAAACAGGATTTCTGCAATTTTGGGGTTTCACACATCTATCCCATGCACATTATGGCAGATATTATTAGAAATATTTTGCTTGGTATAAGGCAGCTTGGCCTAGCTTTTTATATTTGAAGCAGATGTCTCTCTCCATTCAACTCCCTCTTGCTTCCAGAGTTAATAGTTTGCTAATTGCTACCTGACGACATGGTTTATTGGCTGTGATTATGTTTGATTATGTTTTTCAGATGCAGTTAACTCCACTCACCTTTGCGCTGATACATGTCACAGTCATTCAGATAAACACCAACATCATTGTTATATTTACAAACAAATAGACAAGGAGATTGTCTGGATCAACTGAGCAAATCTGCAAGTCAACAAGAAAGACTTTCTCTCTGCTCAACTAACAGTCGACATAAAACTTTATTACATTTATAATGGCCTTATTCCAGTGTATTAACTTGTTTATTAACCTATGGGAACGTATTGTAAGTACATAGTATTACAGTTCGTAATACGTACGTACGTACTGTGCTGTAACACAGTGGTTCTCAAAGTGGGGTCCGGGGACCCCTAGAGGTCCTTCAGGGGGTCCCAGGGGTCCCAACTATACGTAACACAATGACAGAATGTATGACTATTTTGGTCATTAGCCTTTTTCACTTCCCACCGAATTCACCAATTTTGTGTCTAAAAGGCAGGAAGTATCACAGATGCAAGCAAAATAGTAACGAGGGCCCTGGCACTGGATCAGCTCGTGGTTTTCAAGTTGGAAACCCCCATTAATGTTTTGCTTGCACCTCTGTTACTTCCTGCCTTTTAGGGGGGGGAATGGGTGAATTGGGTGGGAAGTGAAAAAGACAAATGTGTGTCATACACACTGGGCCCATGTCAGGTGCACTCAATCAGCCTAACAACCCCTCCTGTAAGACAGGGCCAGGAGAGTGGGAGGGTCGTCACAAAAGCTAAAAGCTTATCCGATGGGGTACCCTGGGACAAAATCTTATCAAATAGGGGTCAGTGGTCTAATTTGTGTCACTTTATCTGGATCCTTCATATGAAAAAGCTAAGAACCACTGGTGTAACACACCATTCAAATAGCTTTGTTAAAATGGTGTTGCACTGTGTATACTTGATGAAAATCTAGTACATATACACATTTATATGATGTATACAATACCTTTCCATAGGTTAATACACATACATTGAAATAAGGTCATTGTAAAGTGTTTCTGAGGTATGACTGTGTGTTGATTTGTAAGTCATGAACAAGGAAAAGACCAACACTTGAAATAAATAAAGGTTAAAAAACAAAACATCATGTCGTGGTGAGACAGGGTTGTGCAGACAGCGAGACAATGACTCCTGGGCTTATCAGACACTTCATGTTTGAGCACAGAGCCCCCAGCATTTGTTCTGCTAGCAAGTCAAACAGGTTGCACCCTTCTGCAGGGACATCGTTCTTTTTGTCCCCAGCTGCAGCTGGGAGAAAGAGACTATAGGGTGCTGTGAGCACCCAGGGGTGCTCTGCGTGAAGGTGATGGATGCTGTGGGGATTCTCTATCCTCCTGACAATTAGACCGCCGCTGCTTCCCCCCTCGCGGCCAGAAACAAAGGCTCGCTGGTGACGCCTCAGCACACAGTCATCAGTCTTCTCTAAGGCCACTTCAAATGACTACTGGAGAAAATGTTTCAGCACAGAGTGTTACATTCCGCTAGGAAACGTTTCAGCACAGTGTTACATTCCACTAGGAAATGTTTCAGCACAGAGTGTTACATTCCACTAGGAAATGTTTCACCGCAGAGTGTTACATTCCACTAGGAAATGTTTCACCGCAGAGTGTTACATTCCACTAGAAAATGTTTCAGCACAGAGTGTTACATTCCACTAGGAAATGTTTCAGCACAGAGTGTTACATTCCACTAGGAAATGTTTCACCGCAGAGTGTTACATTCCACTAGAAAATGTTTCAGCACAGAGTGTTACATTCCACTAGGAAATGTTTCAGCACAGAGTGTTACATTCCACTAGGAAATGTTTCAGCACAGAGTGTTACATTCCACTAGGAAATGTTTCACCGCAGAGTGTTACATTCCACTAGAAAATGTTTCAGCACAGAGTGTTACATTCCACTAGGAAATGTTTCAGCACAGAGTGTTACATTCCACTAGGAAATGTTTCAGCACAGAGTGTTACATTCCACTAGGAAATGTTTCAGCACAGAGTGTTACATTCCACTAGGAAATGTTTCAGCGCAGTGTTACATTCCACTAGAAAATGTTTCAGCACAGAGTGTTACATTCCACTAGGAAATGTTTCACCGCAGAGTGTTACATTCCACTAGAAAATGTTTCAGCACAGAGTGTTACATTCCACTAGGAAATGTTTCACCGCAGAGTGTTACATTCCACTAGGAAATGTTTCAGCACAGAGTGTTACATTCCACTAGGAAATGTTTCAGCACAGAGTGTTACATTCCACTAGGAAATGTTTCAGCGCAGTGTTACATTCCACTAGAAAATGTTTCAGCACAGAGTGTTACATTCCACTAGGAAATGTTTCAGCACAGTGTTACATTCCACTAGGAAATGTTTCACCGCAGAGTGTTACATTCCACTAGGAAATGTTTCACCGCAGAGTGTTACATTCCACTAGAAAATGTTTCAGCACAGAGTGTTACATTCCACTAGGAAATGTTTCAGCACAGAGTGTTACATTCCACTAGGAAATGTTTCAGCACAGAGTGTTACATTCCACTAGGAAATGTTTCAGCACAGAGTGTTACATTCGACTAGGAAACGTTTCAGCACAGAGTGTTACATTCCACTAGAAAATGTTTCAGCACAGAGTGTTACATTCCACTAGGAAATGTTTCAGCACAGAGTGTTACATTCCACTAGAAAATGTTTCAGCACAGAGTGTTACATTCCACTAGGAAATGTTTCAGCACAGAGTGTTACATTCGACTAGAAAATGTTTCAGCACAGAGTGTTACATTCCACTAGGAAATGTTTCAGCACAGAGTGTTACATTCCACTAGAAAATGTTTCAGCACAGAGTGTTACATTCCACTAGGATATGTTTCAACACAGAGTGTTACATTCCACTAGAAAATGTTTCAGCACAGAGTGTTACATTCCACTAGAAAATGTTTCAGCACAGAGTGTTACATTCCACTAGAAAATGTTTCAGCACAGAGTGTTACATTCCACTAGGAAATGCAAGGACTCAGAGAGGTTGGTCACATAGCCAAACACGATGACCGAGCAGAATAGACCGGCCCCTGGGCTAAATGTTTTACACGAGCAAAGGCCCTGCACAGCCAGAATTAAATAGCTCAGTTAAAGGGTCGCGACAACAAATAGTTTATCTTGTTTGTTTGTGTGCTGTTTTTCCCTATGCCCCCACTCCTTCTGATTCAACCACTTTAACTGTGATCTAGTGGTTTTATTATGCATGCTAAGGATCTCGAGCAGCTCTGAAATAGAGGGAAATGACCTCCCAATTATGTTCTTTGTTTCCCCCGGCCGCGCAGCAGCAGGTAACAGACGTTTTAGTGCTGCTATTTACTCCCCTACACGGTCAACTGAAGGTTAAGACTCCCTTACGAAGAAATATTCTTCTGTAAAGACACTCTTATAACTGTGTTTACAGAAGAATTATCTATTCATACAGATTAAATAATCTGACCTAACACAGCTATCAGATATTATATCCTCTTAATCTAAGCGGTTTCTAACGACACGATCCATCAGCCACACACACAAAAAGATAAGGGGGTAACTTAAGTGCAGATGTGTGCAGTGTTGCGCTTTGAAAGGTTGATTAGTTAATAAAAGCTTTGCAGTTAAGGGCGTAGTGATTCTTTTGGTCTGTCACAGTTTGTTTGTGTGTGAGTGTGTCTGAGAGTCTCTGCACGGCCTCTGATGTGGAGCCACAGTGTGTCACTGAGGCGGCCCAGAGCAGACATTATCAGTAGAAGCAGGGAAGATGGAGTGAAATGACTAAGCTTGTTTCCTGTCGCGAAACAATCAGAGCTGCGCGGGCCAGGGGAGATGACATATTTGACCCACCAAACAAAGTGCCTGGAAAAAAAATATCTGCACTGATTTTTCTCCCCTATTTCTCCATACATCATATTTCCTGCACTCTACCTTTCTAGCAATCCCTGCTTTGCCCTCTGCCTCTCTCTCTCTTTACTTTACCCTCCCCCCCGCCTCCCTCCCCTCTCTTTACCTCACCCCCCCCCGCCCCTCCTCTGCCTCCCTCCCTCCCCTCTCTTTACCTCACCCCCCCTCACCTCCTCTGCCTCCCTCCCTCCCTCCCCCTCTCTTTACCTCCCCCCTCCCCCCTCCTCTGCCTCCCTCCCTCCCCTCTCTTTACCTCACCCCCCCTCCCCTCCTCTGCCTCCCTCCCTCCCTCCCCCTCTCTTTACCTCACCCCCCTCCCCTCCCCTCCTCTGCCTCCCTCCCTCCCTCCCCCTCTCTTTTGGCCAGAGGTTCATGGACATTTCTGGGTCGTCTGTAATGGGAAGTGTTTAGCGGAGCAGATGCATAGAGGGCCGCTGAGGCCAGCTGCTCACAAAGCGCCCGGAGAAGCCAGCAGCGGCAGCAGCAGCAGCCTCCCTTTCAGCCAACTCTCCTCTCCTCGGCTCTCTCCCTCTCTCGCTCTCTCTCTCTCTCTCTCTCTCTCTCTCTCCCTCTCTCTCTCCCTCTCTCTCGTGTTCCTTTTTCCTTTACGAGAAGGAGAATTTAATGAAAGAAGCTTTTCATTCCTGTTGTCTTGGGCAAGGCAAAGTTGCATATGTCTTGGCTTCCGTATAATAAAACATAACATAACATAACCTGTTGAAAATACATTGCTGACTTATTTCACTTTGCCAATATTATTTACGGATTTTCACAGCAAAGCACATTTAAAAATGTTCATAATTGATGTAAAATGCTGTATGGGCCATATACATACTGCATCCAGGTTGTGCCCTTGTAACTGTACCTCCCTCCTCCCAGGAGACTATAGTGTTCATTACGTATTTCGGAGCTCCATGTGGAAATATTATATACTGTATGTAGTATTGTGAATTATGTGGAAAATGATATACAGCATGTTGTATATTCTGGGGGCATAAAAGGAACAGTGTAAACACTATCAGATTACATGACATTGCAGTATAAGTTAAAGCTTTTTACACGAGTTCTGACCCTCCCTTCAAGAAATTTATGGTGGTCTATTTATAGTTATATTAAAGAAATACAGCAGGAGCTATAGGCCTCTGTGTACAGAATAATCAATGTTTTGTAATCC